>NC_081207.1:30894533-31154533 GCF_902713425.1 Acipenser ruthenus
TAAATGGGATGATATATGTAACGTGGACACCCAATCTCAAATCTGCCTAAATAATGAGTCCCTCTCTTGCACCAAAAATGGTAAATGGGATTTCAGATGTAACATGAAAACCACAAGTCTCAAATTGGCCCCAGTAATCAGATGGCTCATTTAAGAAATGTTTCCTGACTTCGAAGTTACTCATCGCTTTGGAAACCATTTTAGGCTAAAGCAATACTAATCTTGAGCCATTTCCCTACTTTTAAGCAGGGTTTATACCAACTACAGTAGGTTAAAAACAATGAAGAGGTTGGGTATACAGCACGCTGTTTCTCTTTAAACTATGGCTTAGTCATTGGGACAAGTTCACAAAGTATTAACTCCAGGGCAAAACACCAGTTTCTTATAAAAAGGAAAAAGCTAGTAATGCTGTAAATCTAGTATGCACCCTCCAAAGTGAGTGTCGTCAGAGAAATGTAAATTAACCTAAAAAACAACTTTGCACTGGAGCAAATACTGTGAATAATAAAGTGAATGTTATCCAGATTGTGTTCTGTTTTTAAATAGAGTGGGTTTTATTTTGTGAATTAGTTGTTGGGCTGACCCTGTTTTGCAGATGTAGTACAGTAGCTGTAGTAAGTAGCTCCTTATGACTTTAAAGTTAGAAACACTTCATGCAAAGCCTGTATCATCAGGCCAAGCAGCTTTACTTTGCAACTAGAACCTGTTTAAAGAGAGAAACCCTTTGCTTATATTCAAACCAGCATGCCGTTCTAAGGTCTTAGGTATTGCATATGGCTACCCATTTAACGATTTCAAACTGTTATTAGCTTAAGAACAGCAAATCCTATTAAAGTTCTTCATTTTAAATAAATATGTTGTCAGCTGTGTGGATACTTCAGTCATTAATGACGCCTCTGATTAGGTCTTCAAACCGTGATGGGCATGATGACTTTTCTTTGAGACAAGATTATTATCATGTTTAATAAGTACAGTATTATTATTATTATTATTATTATTATTATTATTATTATTATTATTATTATTATTATTTTAAATCATTTTGATTTAACAGTTTAAAACTGTTTAACATTATTTCTAAGTATAGAGTTGAACTTCAGACCAACCTCGCTGACCAGACCTGGACTGTGATAGCCAGCTGAGTTACATTCTCAGCATGTGGGGTGACATATACTCCCCACTGAGCAGGTGTCCACTTCGGTCTTTGCCAGGGTGTTTTCCCACTTGGCTGTAGGGTTGAAACTCAAAGCAAGTTTTAAATATCGGGCTAAACTGGTTGAGGGGATCGGGGGATGGGTTGGAGGTGAAATCATGGTCTTAAGACTTCAGATGACATCAACCTTAACTTTGCAAAACAACCTCAACAGCAACCCCTTCTTTAAAAGAATTGTCGTTGACATTGGAAATGTGATTGCAGTAGTTAAAGGATGTTTTATATTAAAGGGCGTTCTGAGTGTGTTTCTACTGCATGCTCTGATTTGGCTGCCCCTGTCCTCACTTTTTAATTTGCTAAATTGGGCAACGAATTTATAAGGGTGTTTGTTGGGAAACTGTTTTTTGGGAAACTGGAGCATGTCTGACAAAATAATACCATTTAAACCTTTGAGAAACAACAGCAAATTGTTCTGTTTGTAAGGTTTAATTAAAGTGGCTTGTTAATGCAGGCAATATATTGGATCATTGGCAAGCAGTACAGTAATTCATTAAACTGTAAGTTACAAATAGAGTGAAGTGGACAGAGCTCATGGGATATATAAGTGTTTCTGTTGTTGAGACAAAATGTATCCATTTAAAGAGCTTTTTAAATCGGCCTAGATTTTTGGCTTCAGATTTGCATCGGTAAGTGTTTCTGGGAGCCACAGTGAAGTGTGTGATGCAGCCTTTTCACTTTTCAAACATGCATTTAAATAATAAATAGGTTGCAGATATGGGTGAATGAATCACTCATTAGGCTAATTCTGTTTCTTTTTTAAAAATCGGGGAATTGTTTCTAGTTTTTACATACAGTAACTGATCCTTTTGGACGTTATTCTGTAAACTATATATCATCCATTTAAGTTTCACCTTTTAGATATAGGTACAAACCTATTTACTAAAGCAGAACTGATGAAGTATTTTAACTGTTAAACAGGCTTATTGTTTTGGGTTCCTCCAATTTATTTAAATAAGAACTGGACACTGCAATATTCTTTAGTGTGCTGGCATTTAAGGATACAAATGCATATCTTTAGATGCTAAATATGCTGAAGTACAGTACTGGATTGTACCATTTAATATGGTCAAATAATAAAGCGGTTACCGAATGTCTGAATAACGTATACAAGATTTTCAGTCCAATTGATGTTGGGTAACAAAGTTGACGGTAGTATTGCATAGCCTTTGTAACCATGTATATTTGTAAATTCAGTGTTTACAGTTCATGTATAGTTGTGTGTGTTTTGGCCCGAAGTTCAACCAGCAGTTTAGTTTGCGTACCTGCTGATAGTGAAGAAATGTATCACTCACTCCATAATTTAACTTTATCAGTAACCTCTAAAAATCAATACTGTTTTAATTCTGGTCTCCTTTTTCACCCTTGTGCAGGCCATGTGCAGGACATTATGTGGGCGGCTGCCTTTTTAAGCCTTGTTATTTATAGCACAGCACCAATGTGGTGTTGACAGTTACTAGCAGACACAGTTGTGTGAATTTGTTTCCTCAGTACTGTTGTTCATCGGTTGTCCCAGAGTTTGAATGAGTCCTCTCCTCCAAAGTTCTACTGTACCTTACTGTAACCTTATCTGAATAATATAATGGTAATATTTTACAATAGTAAGACATTCATTGTGGTTACAGTTGAACAGACACACAGGTAATTGTTACGGCCTGTTTGCTAATAGTGACCTTTATCCATGAAAGGCTTACTTAATACTTTACTAATGAATGAACAAGATAAATGTTGTATTATTTGCCTTCATCTTTCTTATCATTTTACTTGACGTTGGATTGATACTTACTTTTAAAGTACAATGACAACGAGCTGTAAAAGCTTTTTTTTTTTAATAAAAAGAATTATCGAGCTGCTTGCAGATTAGTGAATAGTAGCTGTTTTGACGAATAGAAGTTTATTATGAAAGTGATTGTTACAGTACAGTAGGTTAGTTGAAGAAACATGCCCTATTTTAGTTTTAGACAGTAATTTAAGACTGTCTCGACTGCAGCTTTTCCCACCACACTGTTGTAAAAGTATTTGTTTCTCTCTTGCATATCTCTCAGTACTGCCAGCTCTGTTAAACAGATGGCATCTGTAAGGTTAAAGTTTATTTAATCCTTGGAAGGAGCTATTTCTACTATGCAAAGTAAACAAATAATGATGTAAGACAGACACTGAAATTCAGATTTGAGTTCTATGTGCAGTAGCGCCCTGTAATTTAATAACTGTTTTAACCCGATACAGGTTTAAAATCTACCATTAATGCATAATGGTTTGAGTAGCCGATGCCTGTTTTGTAATATGCTTGATTTTTATATATTTTTTAATGGAAGATTTGCAAATTCTGCTTCTAAGGTTTATACACCATTGGCTACTGTACATGCCCTTTCTATGTACGAAAGAGGCATCAGTATACAGACCCAGTACAGTGCACACTTAATAATTTTAGATAATTAGGTGTTTTGGATAACGAAGGATGCTTTGAATATGTTACTGCTTCAGATAATCAAGATGTATTTAAGAAGTGACTTTAAGTAGGTTCAGTCACATTTCAGATCCTTTTATTCAGCTAGTACTTTTAGGTGTTGCATAATCATAGTACATATAATTCTTTCCTCCTTGTTTTTAATTAAGTATATATATATATATATATATATAATATATATATATATATATATATGTATATATGTATGTATGTGTATAATATATATATATATATATAATATATAATCTATGTGTGTATATATATATATATATATATATATATATATATATATATATATATATATATATATAATCTAATATATATATCTATCTATTTATTCATTTCTTCCTTTTTCAGATCTAGAACCAGATGACTGTGCATCATTTTACATCTTTAACGGTGACCAGTCTCAGTCTGTTGTCCACCAGCCCATAGGCATCCCTCGCCATGGAATGCAGTCACACTCTCCCATCATTTCACCTCCACCTAGGCTACAGGCGCACAAGAACTATGAGGGGTCTTGTGATATCCAAGAATCCAGATACAGTCCAATGGGCGGTCCCAAAGCCTTTGAGTGCCCTAGTATTCAGATAACCTCCATCTCCCCAAATTGTCACCATGGAATAGAGGCAAACGATGGCGAGCTACAAGCAGGTGGTTCAGATAATGATTACCATGAAAGACCTTTATCAAGGGACCACCTTTATCTTCCTCTTGATCATTCTTACAGGGATTCCTCCTTAAGTCCTAGTCCCGCTAGCAGTATTTCTTCCAGGAGCTGGTTCTCGGACGCTTCCTCATGCGAGTCATTCTCTCACGTGTACGATGACGTAGACTCTGAGCTCAATGAAGCTGCTGCCAGGTTTAATATCGGGTCTCCCTTGGCCTCTCCGGGTGGATCACCAAGGGGCTGCGTGGGAGACGAGTCCTGGCAGCCAACCTATGGGTTTGGTCATTCTTTGTCTCCGATGCAATCTCCAGGCCATTCGCCTAGAACCAGTATCACTGATGAAAACTGGTTGAGCCCTAGGCCACCTTCAAGACCATCCTCAAGGCCAACTTCCCCCTGTGGCAAAAGGCGGCACTCCAGTGCTGACATCTGCTACCCTGGCTCTCTCTCTCCCCACCACTCCCCGAGTCCCTCCCCAGGACACTCACCCAGAGGCAGCGTGACAGAAGATACTTGGATAAGCAATACATCTCTTCACAGCGGACAGGGCCATAGCCCTGGAATAGCGCCATTTCAGTGCTGCCCTTCTGAGGCAGACATCCCCTCCAAAACCAGGAAGACCTCTCAGGACCAGACTGCCACACTGTCCGGGAAAGTGGAGCAATGTCTGGATGATCCTGGAAACATGTCACCGTCCCTAGGGTCCCCAGTAGATGATGCTCAGCATCTACTGAAGAAAGACGGGCCTGGGGAACAGTTTCTTTCTGTTCCGTCACACTTCACTTGGAACAAACCAAAACCAGGCCATACTCCCATCTTTCGGTACGTACTTGTTTGTACTTCGTATAAATGTATTCTTTTTTTCAGCCTGCAGCAAGAACAGATGCAAGATGCCAGATTTCCAGCTTCTAAGGGTACTAACTAATCCTTAGCTAAAATTTTCACCCATAACAAACACCCTCAATCATACATTCTATAAGACGTTACACTGTGCAGGTTCATTTCTGTTAGTATTTTTGATTGTAAAGGAAGAATGCAGCTTTAATTACTGTATAATTTGCTTTTTACAGTATTCATTTTTATTGTCTCATTGCTTTAACTATATAGAGCCAGAAAATCAGAAAATGAATAATACAATTCTTACATAATACATTCTAAAAACAGCAGTGTTTTTTTAATGTCAGATGCTATTTTACAAAAAAAGGAGGGCAACTAATTAAGTAAGTGACTATCTTTCAAAGGTGGACAAGTTCATTAATGAAATATATTAGTTGTACTTTTTGTTCAATGGGATTCCAAATGTGACAAGACATTAATGCAGGGTCTGATATTCTTACATTTCCAGTTGTCATTTATCCTCTGACTGTATGCTTCATTAATTGTTATACAAGCCCCCCCCCCCAAAAAAAAAACAGTGATCTATTCTCTTTTCATGAAACATATCTATAACTGGCTACAACTTGTGACTGGCTGGCTGTTAAAACAGAAAAGAGACTTAAAAAAAGATATTCATGCCGAGTCAGCATCTTTAAAATTAAAAGATTAGGAAATTGCAAAATGAGTACCATGTGATTCTGCATACAGGACATGACAATGCTGGATTACCACTCTGAACAGTATCCATTTAATCTAGTTGTACAGCAACATCAATATGCACTTCCAAGTGCCAGTCAGTGTTTACTTAAAACTGATGAATTTGACTGTTTTAAAAATGCATATAACCCATGACATCAAATTGATAATATGCAGTTTATACAGCATGTAAAATAAATAAGAAATGTAATCAGAACTAAAACAAAATCAGTGAACATGGTAAGCGTGCCAGAGATGCCTGTTTTACTAGGATGTTTTGTCCTGTACTGCCAGTTAGTCATCACAATTACATGAGCCACTACACTCTAACAAGCGATTTAGTTCCTCTAACAGAAAATTAATGGCTATTGTTTACAATCAGCCGGCCAAATATTTGTTTCAACCAGGAGCTAAATATTTATAAGCGGTGGCTTAAAGTACACATGTGTTCAGGGTCTCTGAAATGTCTCTGTGTGCATCATAAGTATACAATGTCAATGTTACATGTCTAGGAAAGGGTAATACCACTCTAACCTGCAGACCACTTTAGTAGTATACTGTAAAATAGCATGTGTAATTTCAATTCTGAATACAGGCAAGTCTGCTGACACACTGTAAAATGATAATGTTTCCCTTCCTTGAGTATAGGAAAACCACATAATAAAAGACAAGAGCAGCCTTTTAAGGTGTTGCATGAATGCATGCATGCAGCTGAATTTAGTTACACTTCTTCCCTGGAGCAACTCTGAAAGGATTTCCATAAGAGTATGATATGCCACTTTTTTTCCTACAATGCCCTTTACGTCAACATACACTTTAGATTGAATTGACTGCTTTGACTTTAATGCCATAATCAGATCAGATAGTGTATACACTACAAAGGACTTTATTATAGCAGCATGGGCTCATATAAAAACACTAACTTAAAGCTGCAGTGTCCTACAATTGTTTTGAAATGCATACTAAAATATATTGGAAACCACTTTCTATCACTACTGCAGGAGTAGTTGGTTATGGAAGTCATCTACAAGCTCTGTTACAGCCCATGGAGCTATGAAAATAAGATTGCCTTATTAAGCTAATATTTAATTAGGAATTCCTTCTGCTCACATACTTTAACATTTTGCTCAAAACTAGAATATGTATAGAATTGTAACTAACGGACGCTAAAGCATTTAGTTTGGATTCATAGATTTTTTTTTTACATGTATGTAAACCTATAATGGACCTATTTTTCCTGTGACATATTGCTGCTACAGCAGGGAGGGGAGCTGAATGATACTGTAACTGTGAATAGCTCACAAACACCTGTACTTTTTGGATGCCAAATGTTGGAAAATGTAATGCCATTGGCATGTTTTTTTTTTATTTGTACTGTTTAATGTCGGGTACAAATTAAGCAGAATGTGCTAGTAATTCATCAGGAAACTGTTTAAAGTGCTCTCCAGCAAGTCATTATTTTCTAGAATGCAGCTGTTCAAACACAAATGTAGACTTTTAATAAATAAAGCATTTGAAAAGCAAGAAACTCAAGAATAATACAAGGAATGTAGTGTACAGTGGTTCAGGGAAATTGCATAGAGATATTCAGAAATGATTTGCCTTTCCCGTAAATCACTACACTTCAAAAAGTGCTTTGGATTGTTTTTAATAGTCTTGTACAAATATGAAATGCCCAGCCTTTTTTAATTTAACACTGGGCAAAGTTGTTGTGTTACGTATTCTTAGTATTGATGATTTTCTTAGGATTGAGGTGCTTGTGAGTCGTAGAGTGGCATTGGGGTGTGGAGCCTTTCACCTCGAGATTTAATCACAGTGAACTTCAGGTCTGGGTGAAATAAGTGTATTTAGTTGCTGGCTTAGCCCAGGCCTATGACAGCTACTAACATCACAAAGTCAGTATTGCAGTCAGTACGGATTGGTACATTTGATGGCATATATTGTCCTGGCCTCCAGGGCTCCTAAGTTCCTATGTGGATTAGTAAATCCACACCAAGCAGTAAAGGTGTGATTTGTGAATTTGAACACTAGGGTAGGAAAGCTAGTTTTTTTTTTTTTTTTTTTAAAACATGCCTTATGAGACTCTTACTTGTGTCTCAAAATCTGACTCCTAATACTATTTCCTACCATCATTGTATTTTTGTTAAGAAATTATTATTATTATTATTATTATTATTATTACCACCATACTGTATGTGTTTAATCTTATAATATTTTAAGAGACCTCACTGTTTTACAAAGTTTTAGTGGTAATTGTTTATTTATTTACGTATTTATTTATCTTTGTGGTTACAGCACATCCTCATTGCCACCATTAGATTGGCCTTTACCAAACCAGTTCGGTCAGTATGAGTTGAAGGTTGAGGTTCATCCCAAAGCTCATCACAGAGCACACTATGAAACGGAAGGAAGCCGAGGAGCGATAAAGGCAGCTTCCGGAGGGCACCCGGTAGTAAAGGTAAGGCACCTGTAAAGGCATGGATGCACTTCACTACACTACATGTACTACATGTACTCGGCACATGTGATTAGATTGATAACCAAGCTATGGAAATACCTACATTAATGTCACGTAACAAAGTTATCTTCTTGACGTGTAATAAGTGTGCAGACTGATTGTACCTGTGTTTTGAAGAGGATACAAAATGAATGTGGGTTCATTGAAGCCAGTTGACACTGTTGCTTACATGCCAGTTGGGTGCCTACAGCTTACCATGATCTTGAATGATACTTGTTGACGTATGTTGTACAAAAATCTTTAAAGCAATTGTTGGGTGGAGTGGTTGCCTTGCATCTTCCCCCTTTCACAGGGCTTTTACATGGTGGACCAATTATCTTGGTTGACTTCTGCTTGCCTTGTGCAATACCATCGGTACATACATTTACATAGTTAACTAATATCATGGACAGGTAAGTTTTCAGTCACATTCTTATATTTCAGTGAGAAGCTTGGGAGATCCTTGCAAATAGATGGTAAATATTGAATGTGTCTCTGACGATGGTTGCCTTTTGTTAGAGCATGGTACCATTCCATCCCTGCAGTCCCTAATTAAGGGTGGAATCTCTGGTGTGTTACTGCACATATGCACTGAACACCCTGAATTAACATAACACATGATAGATACAGCACTATTTGGCTTTTATATGTACAAAGAAAACTGCAATGTACTGATAGATTTGATTTATTAGTAAAAAAACAAAGTCTAAGCAATGTAATTCAGTTTACAGGACAATCCAGCCGTACCCGTGTGAAAAAGCAACAGTTTGTAGTTAGTTGCTCTATAACTGCAATTGTGACTGCAAATTGAGATTATTGTAATACTAACTGCAATTATAGGGCAGTTAAACGGCAGTCTATTAACTGGAAGTGTTTTTCAAATGACCAATTCTCACGTTTCTCTCATTTTTTATTATATTGCTGATCACCATTCCTTGTCATTCACTTTATTATTAGTTCTGTTTAGCATTTTAAAGGTACTTGTATGGTTTTCTACATTTAGAAAATTTGTGAACTAATTTCCCTAGATCTTTATCCTAAAATTACTTGCAGCTAATGAGTAACTCCTTCTAGCCTATATTGTGTAAACTTTTTTTTTAAGCTAATGTGGGTTTGTAGATGCATAATTTAGATATTCACTTGCAGCTGTGGGACTCTGATACAGGTCAGTCCTCACTTCCACACCTTTTCTCTGTGCTTTTAATCTAGAACATTTCTTGTTTCAGTGAATGGGTACTTATCTGACAGATCAGGTGCGCCAACAAGGTCAAGCTTTCATAATCTTTATACTTGTGAGGTTATGTGGACACCTGAATGGGTTAATGTAGTAGTCTAGTAAGTCCTCTTTCTTGGATAATTCTCAGTTGTGATTTCTAAACTTGGCTCCTGTCCTTTTCCAATTCCAACAGATATCTTCTCCTTTTGGATCAGATTAATTGGGGTACTTGTTAAGGAGTTGGTTAGGGGTTCACATCGGAACGGACCACAGTCTCCTCTAACCTGAACTTCTAAATTATTGGTTTTCCTATCAAAAATGAATGTAGCATTCCTGCAGCGTGCCGAAGTACAGTACTTGGAAGTAAAATTTGGAAATGCAAAAAGCCATCAAGGTTGCTGATCATTGTCTGCTTTTCATTATTTTACTTTGTTTTGAACATTTTAATTGTACAGCTTTTTGTGTATTCTTTTAAAGCGTATACTTTCTTGTAATTTCTTTGTGGAAAAGCTTAGTCTTTTTTTCTCTCTGGTAGTTGACAGGTCTGTAACAACCTCATCTCTTGACAGTAATTGTTCTTTGTTGCTCATTAGGCTGCTTAAGGAAGAAGAAAATTGAGCTTCTTATGGAGAGTAGTAGGCAAATTCCCATCAGATGTATTCCCTTAAGAATTGGTTTACCTTGGTTTCTTTAATGTTTCAAGCATACAGAACATAATTTTAACCATCGAAACAGAAAGAAATCCTTATTAACCCATGAGTGAAAGCTTTGTTAATAGAGCCACCTGTCAGATAGTGTGACAGACTGATATTAAATGATTACTTTTAGGATACTTTTGGGTAAATCTGTTTTTTAAATCTGGTTCCATAGCTCACCAGCTGATAGGTATAAAACCAGTACGAATCAGCTCAAAGAGGTTCCTTATGTGGTTTATCCTGGAGATGAAAATGCTGCTAAGACTGCAAACCACAACGATGCAGAACATGCAACAAACAAACTTCTGTACCACTCTACACATTGCGTACCCTGGGGTGGTGAAAGCCATCATTAATAATTAATACTGTAGCATTGCCCTTTAATATGTAAGAATAATTTATAGATTCTCGCTTTGTTATCGTTAATGGGATTCTTGTTTCTTAGAACATTGTCTCATAAAGCAGTCCTTTATTTTCAAAGCATTTTAGTATAATGAACCCAGTTCAATTTCTGAGTTGTTTGTCTAGTTTTGTAACTTTAGTAATGGGCGTATTAAAACCCAGCTAGTGGGGCAGGGGGCTTGTTTGTGGAACATGTTTACACTTGACATTAATGTGTACTAAATATTTAGCATAGCTGATTCATCGTGACTTGCTTGTCTGAGAGTCGAAAATGTGTTCTGCCTTTTTGATTAAAACTCAAAAATACAAAAGCTAATAGCCCTGCATATGATTTGATGGTTTACAGGTAGATTATTATTAATTGATACATTTTGAACATAACTGAACTGGTTTATCTTTTTCAATTAAATACATTTTATGTGTGTAGCAAGTAGGTTTATTCACATTAGATCTGTAGACTATTCATCATACCTGTTGCTAGGAGACTTGAAAGCCCACAACCAGTTTGGCATCTCCTGGCCTGTGTGCATTTAATCAGCTTATTGTGTTTTCTAACACAAAGAGAACCCTAGCGTCTCGATGACATGCCTTGCTGGGGAGCCAGTACAACCAGGTGCAAGATGCTTTCTAAACTCAGCATCGGGTTTAAAGCTGAAACACTTCAGTACTGTAGTACTGTGAAGTCGGTGTCTTTTTTGTATGTTGCTCATTCAGATATAGTTGTTTGGTTTTCTTACCATTCACAGTTCTGAAGTTAAGATATATACAGAAAAGAAACAATTAACTTTGTCTGCATATAAATGTTTTTTTTTAGCACAAAGGTTGGAATGTAGCTAATGATATGAGCTGTCTTGCCAGATGGTAAACTTCCCATTGATTGAAAAATGAAGTATAAAATGAATAGATACTGGCCGCATGTGGTTTCACTGTTTTCATGCTTATTTGTGAGGAGGAGAGGTATGAAAGTGAAACTCTGTGTGTGTGTGTGTGTGTGTGTGTGTGTGTGTTTATTAGATAGATAGATAGCTAGATAGCTAGATAGCTAGATAGATAGCTAGATAGATTATTATTATTATTATTATTATTATTATTATTATTATTATTATTATTATTATTATTATTATTATTATTATTTATTTCTTAGCAGACGCCCTTATCCAGGGCGACTTACAATCGTAAGCAAAAACATTTCAAGCGTTACAATACAAGTAATACAATAAGAGCAAGAAATACAATAACTTTTGTTCAAGTAAAGTACAAGTTTGACAAACCACAATTCAATAATACAGCAGGTAATAGTGATAGTTACATCAGGATATGATTAAATAGTGAAAGTTACATCAGGATGTGATTAAATACAAAGTACTACAGGTTAAAAACTTGGCAGATTACAGTATTCTGAAGTACAGGATTAAATGCAGTAAAATAGGGGCTGATAAGAGCAAAATAAAGCACATTTACATGAAGGGTGATAGTGTCCCAGGATAGATAGATAGATAGAGGATATATATATATGGGTAGATGGACTATATGATAAATATCATTCTGTTGAAAATAGGGAAGAGAAATACACAATGATAGAAGTAGTGTTATGTCTGTTGTAAATCTAAATATATTTGTTTACTGAAGCTGCAGGTGCTGCTACAGTAACAGGAACTGAAAATTGTCGGGGTTGTCCTGATTTCTGCATATCCTGTAATGACCTTCAGTCTTTGACCTCTGAGCTGTAGTTTTACTTGCGCACACACTGACCTTTGCCATGGAAACGATACGAAACACAGAATCAACTTGGCAGAGCTGCTTCTGGAGCAGCAGGTGCCTGTGTGTGAAAGTATAGTGTTACTGGAGGGAAGGTTTACATACAATTAATCATTGAAAGTCTGCAGCACCTCATGCTCTATTTGATATATATATATATATATATATATATATATATATATATATATATAGAATGTGTTTTGTTTTTTCTTTAAAGTTTTACGGGGGGATTTGAATACAGTTTTAGATGATCCCGCTGGGATTGTTTTTGCTATTACTGGAGCATACCAGTGGAACAGATGCGGACCAAAATAAACAAGCTCAATTTAGACGTCCACATGTAATATTATACAGAGGTTTTATTTTAGTTTCAGTTTGCTATCCTAGCGTAAAGGGCGTGCAACTGTTTCTCTGGTTTGGCTGGTAATGTCACTAGTCTAATAGAACTGCAGATTCATCTGCCTAGGCTGCATCTTGCATTTAGCAGCTGGTGAAGGAGGATTTTGTTCAATTAAATGGCAATAACACTGTAGCGTAATATTATTGTGTAGTCAATGTAATTCTATCTATTCTGAGTGTCTCAGTATTTTCTTTGTGTGTTGTACAATGATGAGAATGCAGTGACATGCTTTTCCGCCTGTGCTGCCCTTCAGCAAAGACTGCACACCGTTTTCTTATAAGATGAGCCAGGTTTAAAAGGCCAAATAGCTGGCCTTAAATGACTTATTTAAATGACTTTCTTTAGTGCCATAAAGAAAACAGACAGATGAAATGTATTGCAGTAATGGAGATTGTTTATACAACCCTGCGTTAGTAAATAGAATCATTTTTTCATTTTACAATATGTCTGTAACAAATATCTTTTAAAAAAAAGGAAATAAAACAAATTGCGGGTAATAATTAAAAGAAAAACAAAAACATGTGTGTCCAATTATTTTTATTATTTTTTAGATGCTTCTCTTAGATTTAAAATAAATAAATCAATAAATAATGGTTTGCCTTTTATTTTTATTATTATCTGCAGTTTTTCATCACTTTTATTATTATTCTTTGCTGTTGGTGTTGCTTTCAGTAGAGTGGTCAAGTTCAAGTTGAGCTCCGTGCCTGTGAACTGCTGTGACTGTCATAACAATCTCAGGCATCTGATACCACCCAGGTCATTCCTAAAAAAAAATCTTCCTGGTAGACTGAAGAAGCAACGCTGATTCCCTCTCAGCTTGGGTGCACTGCTCTGAGATCACTTGCACAGCTCCACTGGGGTGCGTGTGCGTGTGTGTGTGTGTGTGTGTGTGTGTGTGTGTGTGTGTGTGTTTTGTATTCAAATATAATATTTTATAGTATAAATCAAGAATTATAAAATTCCATGATTACTATTTATTTATTTTTTAATTTTTTTAAGGAAAATAACAATAGTCTAACCTTTCTCAAATAAAATGAATACAAAAAATATTATTTAAAAAAGAAAAAAAAACACTAACTTGTTTGTAAATGTTGGTAGTCTTTCAACTGTGTTTGGATATTATGATGAAAGCATTCTAAAATGCATTGTTTCCTTGTGGTTTTTAGAATGTGGGATGTTTTCAGTTAGAGTAGTTTTACTGTTCGTATGAACATATTAAATGGAACAGCAGACAACGGTTTTGTTTTGATCTCAGAGTGTGCACCATATGCTGTGTCTGACACATGAGCTACCGAGGGTTTCTCTCTGTAAACAGAGCCGGAGAGCACGTTTCTGTTAAGATCTGAAGTTGATTTACTGCCCTCCCGGAAAGTGGTTTTGGCACACATCTTTCTTTGTCAGCACAGTTTCTTTGTCTTTATTTAATAAACGTATGCCTGGGAGGTCGACCCCAGTGGTATTTTTAACCTTTACCTCCAGTTTCATTTGATTTTGGATAACCACACTTGGTTTTCACAGCAGAGTATTGATAGAAATACAGTAATATAGCTTAATATAGCTTAAAAAAAACAGTGATGCCTTATTCCATGGAAATACACTGTGTTTATCACGTGGGTTCACTTTATACATGTTGCTACAGGAATTTAAGAACATTGTTTCAAGCATTCATACATGGGGATATTTTTGCCTGCTTCTGCAGTCTCTATATAAAAAAAAAAAAGGTTAGACCTTTTGAATTTGTGATATTTCACATTTTGTATTTATTACTATGTTTCAACCATGTTCAAATGATTTATCTACTATTTTGTTCACCTCTTTATGGGTCCTACTGTACGTCCAACTGTCTTGCCTAAACAGTGGAATTTGAATTTACATAACATATAATTTTACAATAAATTAAGTATAAGAAGAGTGAGTGTAGTCTGCTTGGGAATTATATTTGCTTTGCAGTGGCCTGCTTCAAACGAGCAGTAAAATCACCTTTCAGGCCATTACGTAATGTTGTGCATGTTTTTTTTCCCCTGCACACCCTAAAGATTAATTAGCTAGAAAAAACATATGCAGTTACTTGCCGTCATGTCATTGAAATAAATCTTGCAAGCTGTTTTTTGGTTTTTTTTTTCTACAGTGAAAAAAGGAAGATGTTTGTAAAACCAATGTTAATAGGCAAGAGGTCATGTGGAGGAAATGGTACAGACAAAAGGTCATAAAAGGATATTGTCTTCAACCTGTCCATCAGTGCCACCCAAGGTGGAGATATAACATGGCTTTGCTTTAGGATCTGACTGCTCTGTCACAATATTTCTCTATTTTTGGGGGACAGAGAAGCTTCTGTTTGTAAGACAGAATTATTATAGTTGTTTAATAATATGTGATTTCGGTTGTTGGCACAAATGCAAGATTTGTACGGGAATAGATACAACTGTATTGTTTTAATCACTTCTACAATACTTTTCAGTTTCGTTTAGAAACATATAGTATTTAATAGTATTTAAAAAACAAACAAACTAACAAAAAAATGGGAATGTGCTACAAGTATTTCTGTTAATGTAACCTAACAAGAACAAGGTCACTGTTCAACTGGGGCTCAGTTTTCAGGGTCTCCTGGGAGTTTGTTATAAACGAGTTTCTCTGTACCTATAGTTAAGGCACACACCAAGGTTAAATAGCCTGCCCATCTGTTTTGTGCAAACCATAACATTTTAACAGAGTTCCATTGTTGACACTTTTTCTGCAGCAGTAGCCCCTGTAGCTTACATTAGAAAATATCCATGCCGAAGGAGTTTCTAACCTGCTTTCTCACCCAACTCTGAACATTCACAGGGCAATATTTTCTCTTTAACAGGGGTGTTGTTTATAATGAAACCACAGAACTCCATCCATTGAGAAGTGATCTTGATATGCAGGTTGCTCTGTTTTATAATATAAATAATATAAAGAAAAGAAAAAAAAAATCCCCACAGCAATAAGTTAAAACCATGCGTTTATTTGGTTTATTTATTTATTATTTCATATATACACACACATATATACAGCTGGTGCTTGGAAGAGCATGACATACTTGCTGTAATGTCATTGTCTGTGGAGTATTACTGTATTTTAGTCCTCACTTCATTGTGTTATTTGCTAATTGGGTAATGCCTTATTACCTTACCGGGACCAGCTTTAAAAAACTGTATTGCAAGCAAAAAAATAAAAGATTTTCACGTGGAAGTTGCAGTTTGTAGCAATAATTAAATAGATGATAAATGAATAATAAAAGCTGTGTTTTCAGTCAGTGGGAGTAGCAGAATGTGTACTGTTGGTACATGAAGGTGGACAAGGAGACTCTTTTTAGAGATGGAACTTCTTCTAGTTTGCAACAGAGACCCTGCAGAAAGAAAATATGCACATTTTTAATCCATTTAGTTTTGTCAAGCTTGCATCCCTGATGAAGAGAGTACCGTTACACTGTGTTATTAAATACATTGAAGTCATTTGCAGCCAGTCTCCAGTGAAAGCTTTGCTTTGATTAGTATCATGGTGCTCGTTGAGCATTTTGATTACACAGAGTACTTGGAACACAGGTGTAGCGGATTTAAAAAAAAAAAAAAGTATCATTATTGTTAACGTTATGGCCGAACTCTAAAAACAGATTTACATTTAAGAAGTATTTCCACAGTACATATGCACCTTTTCTTTTTAATCTCTATATAAGTTGCTAAAAACTATTTTGCGCTTCAGCAGATAATTGTGTGTGTATTAATTCTCAGTATTGCCTTTTAAGTAATATATTAGATACATAAATGTATTATTTTCTTTCTTTCAGCTTTTCGGTTACAATGAAAAGCCAGTCAATCTACAGATGTTCATTGGAACAGCTGATGATCGCTACTTAAGACCACATGCCTTCTACCAGGTGCACAGAATCACTGGGAAAACTGTGGCTACAGCTAGCCAGGAAATCATCATTGCCTGTACAAAGGTTCTCGAAATTCCTCTTCTACCCGAAAACAACATGTCAGCCAGGTACTTGTCATGACTTCTTAAGGGTTACATTATTCATCCTTGAGCGTGCCACTCTTACAGCCTTACAAGCATAAAAATAGCACCCTTGTCCAAAGAATTTATAGTAGTTGGGACTGTAATGTCTTTCACTGTGAATTTTATAGATTTTTAATTGAAACCAACAGCATAGCAAGGCAGAAAGGAAAATATGAGAATATAAGACCATGGGAGTCTAGAGAATAAGCTAATTTTTCCATTTACAGACAAGCATGGTTTATAAATTTTGCATACATTTGTTTCAACATCACAGCTTTATTCCGTGGAAGAAATACACATGCAGTCTCAAAGTCTTTCATATTCTATTCACGGCCTAAAATATGTTTAAAAAAAATATTATTTTAGCAGGCAAAGGGGGAGTTTCCATGTGTGGTTATTTACACGTGAAGTGGCAGTGCACGTGCACGTTTGGGAGAGGATCAGGTTTGTGGCCGAAAATAACGGCCACAGAGAGGTATAGGATAAGTCTCATTTACTCGTGAGCATGACGTAAAACACAGGAAATCCACAGCCATTTTCACATGGAAGTCCGCATTTCATGTGAAAACGTCCACTGCTCCCAATCTAGACAGCCTTGGAAGCATACGTGGAAGGCATCTGGCACAGATCTCTATAATCCTACGTCTCCGCCGGTTTTCAGACATAGTGATCTGCAATAGCGGGGTTGGTCAGTTTCATTATATACCTTAGGTTAATAATTTTATTTTTTCTTTAATTAATAAGTTGTGTGATTAAATTAGTTGGATTATTATTTACTACGAATGACATGCCACCCCACCAATGGACATTTGAAAAACAATTTGGGCAAGAGCAGTAAAACACATTATTAAACCACCAGGCACAAGGCATTTACAAATCACAGCTTTATTACATGAGCTTAACACTGCTTTTAAATTTTCACTCAAACAAGATGTCACCTGACAACCATGGATTTCCAGGCGAGATCCTCTGGTGCACCTGTTATCTGTGCATGGAATCCACATTTTCCCGAGCTGTCTGTGAAAACAGCACGAAGAATGCTACACATGGCTAATTTGCATATCGACCTCCTCTTCCCCTTCATTTGCATGACGTCAGGTGAAAAGAGGGTCTTCTCGAGTAAAATTAACTAAGCCAATGGAAACCCGACATGTCATTTTTCATTTGGCTCGAGCACAATGTCTCGAGAAAAATTAGAACACACTTGGAAACTCCCCCAAATTTACATTTGTGAGTATTTAGGGTTTTCTTCTACAGAGGTAAAGAGGCACATGAATTCATGTTTTAAGAATACTTGTAATGCAGAGTATAGATTAAAATAAAAATATGGAGTAATAGTCTCCATGGCAACTTTATTTTAACAGACATGTCCCTTACAAATAATGAAGAATGGAGGTGATTAGCAAACAAACCTTTCTTTATTGCTTTAAAGTTGTGGTCTATTAATTGTTAATGACCTATATAGTTGTCTTCTTGGATTTCCTAGTAAATTATGAACTATAATTTAACATGTAAAAAGCTTAAGCAATTCTGTTGCTAGTTGACCAAAGTAACCCTTATCAAACTTACTGTTAAACTTCAACTCCAGATGTAAAAGTGAAACCCTTTCCCAGATCTTGAAAATAATAATAATGTTTTCAAACCTGTAATTGCTATAAAATTGCTATAAAATATGATGAATAAAACACAAATAAATAAATAGTGTTTTTCATTAACCCTTTATGCTCCTGTGTACTACATACCCATGTTCAATATATAAAAATCAAACATCATCAAAACGTGTGCCATTATCGACTTGCTCTGTGCCATTTATTGAAATGTTCAATACAACAGAACCCGGGGTTGCCTTTGCAACCACTGCACATTTTTCTTGTGTGCTTTCTTTTGTTTTAATTTTCGTAGCAGACCCTGCACCTTTTTTACGGTGTCTGCTTCCCTTGTGTTGGAGGGATAGTCACAAATGCGTGTACAGGGCTACTTTGTGCAGGCATTGTGATGGATCTGGCTGCCACAGATGCCTGCTTCATTGCCTGTACCCAGTACTGTGTGTTTTGATAGTATTTCGTCACAGCACTGCCATTTCAAACCAAACAGCTTCCCGTTTGCAGTTGGCTTACCTGTAAAGTAGCTGCATGCTCTTTTGTTTGTACAGTTTGTACTGTTCTTGGCTCCACATCCTCTTCATCATCATCGCTGAGTGATAAGTCAGCATCACTGTCGCTGGTATCGAAATCCCCCGAACCAACTTAACTCCCATTGACGCTCTCCACGTACGTTGCCATGTTTAGATTTCGCTAAAACCAATATAAACTACAACTAAACAAAAAAAACTAATAATAAAACAAAAAATACTAATTTAAAATACTATATATATATATATAGTATTATATATATATATATATATGCGACTTTCATTGCATATTCCACAGTACTAGCACTGCCTTAGAGAATGAAACCTAAAACGCTAGACTGAGAAACCGATCATAGAATAGAATCGGAAACTTGACATACGTACGGCATGGTACTGTAAGTGGGTTTTCATTTGACGTACGTGCATACATCATGGTGTTGAAGTGGTTAATAATAGTCAAGTATGAGCTGACCTTGAGATTGAAGCAACAAATCAAACACCACATTAGAGTTAACTTGTGTATAATGTTTGTCTATCGAACAAACATGTAAAGGGCTTGTTTATTTTTTTTCCCCGTAGTACTTTAGACATTATTTGCAGCAATTTACTTGGCCACAATCGTAAATATTCTCAGTCAGTGTGCAAGTAGCCATAAATAGATATATTTACAAAATGTGATATTCCTGAAACTGCTCTAAACAGTTGCTGGTATAAACTAATTTTTATAATACCAGATATTTTAATTATTTGACCTTTCTCTATACAGCATTGACTGTGCAGGAATTTTAAAGCTTCGGAACTCGGATATAGAACTCCGGAAAGGTGAGACCGACATTGGCAGGAAGAATACCCGAGTGAGAGTCGTGTTCCGTGTGCACATCCCACAACCCAGTGGCAAAGTCCTGTCTCTTCAGGCTCCATCCATTCCTGTAGAATGTTGTGAGTACTGAGTTCCAGTCTTAAACTGTAGAAAAGTTTCATTAAGCTCATTTATAATATTGTTTTTTTTTTAGCTGTGGCTTTGTAATCTTGGATCTGTTCAGGACAGCACATCTGTGAGAGCAATAAGCATGATGTTTATATGTAATAATATTATTTAGGTAGGTAGTTACTGGTTAATAATATGGGCAGTGTGTGTATATATATATATATATATATATATATATATATATACACACACACACAGAGATGCCTATTGGATGTTTATTGATGAGTTGTGATTTATTTTATTTTATTTTACAGACTATTAAGAGACAGATTTGTTGCAAAGACTATATTGGGTGGGACAGACTGTAATAAAATATTGTGTGAACTTGAATGCTGGCCGTACAAAGCTATGCATCAGTGTGGGAAGTTTTAACTCAAAACAACTATAAAAGCTATTTTTCCATACACTTTTGAGCCCATTTCCCCTTTCATCTGACCAAAATACAGACTTGCATCTGTACATTCCCAGTATGATGAAGTTGGCTTAGCTGAATCTTTCCTATGGTGACACTTTGGCACTGTGTCTACCTTGTCATACTGTTCAGCCCCGTTTTCCTTTGACTGGGCCCTCTGCCCTTTAGTTCTGGCCCTGTATTGATTTTTCTTGGGGGGGAAAGCCCTTGCAGGAGTGAAAGACAAACACTAGTCACCTTTTAAGGTAAGATTATTGGCTTTTTTATGGTGCCTGATTTCAGCATTTCCAGATCATATTTTGCAGACCTAAATACCCATCAGTTTTTACTGTATGAGAAAATCCAATAACCTAACCTTACCATGTCTTTGAACAGTACTCCACCAGACCTGCTTCATTTTCTAGACCTTGAATGCTGTCTAAAATCTGTTGTTCATTTGAAGATGGTGTTCCTAATTATTATTAGCATATTGTTTCTGGCATTCCACTTCCGTGTGTTCTTCAATAAACCTCTAGTTATGTTGGAATACTAGTTGAATATAATTGACATTTACTATCCCTGTCTTTCACAGCACAACGATCGGCCCAGGAGCTGCCGCAGATTGAGAAATACAGCCTGAACAATTGCTCAGTCAATGGAGGAGAAGAAATTATTGTAACTGGTTCCAACTTTTTTCCAGAGTCTAAAGTAATATTTCTGGAGAAGGGACCAGGTAACTCACCATTTTACAATGACCATACGGTTTGTAGGCATTTATGAGTAATTCATTTCCATACAAGGTGATCCTGGCAACCATAAAGGTTGAGGCTGTTTTTCAAAACCAGTTTAGCAAATTTATTGGGCTGGTACCAACCTCTTTATTTTTAGTTAAAAATGTCACCGTCAGTAGGTAGTTTTATAAACAGGACTGGGTGCATGGCTAGTGGGTTTATACAAACCTGGTTTAGTCTGGTTTTGCTTCAATACTCAGGCTTATGAAAATCTGCATTGAATACATTGAACTGTCCTTGCCATTCTTGCAGTTCTTCATCTTACTAGCGTTTACAGCCACATAATGTGAGAATGATCTGCATGTGTTATAAACTCCATATCATTGTTGTGTTCAATCAAACAGTTGTTTAAAAATCCAGTTAAATTGTTTCATATAAGACAAGGGTATGCTCAACTTGTTGGTAATTCAGGTTTCCCTGAAAAGGTATGAATTGGGTAATGAACATCAAGGAGAATTGTTCGTAGATTTTAATAGTGATCCAGAGAGTCAGTGCTCAGTAAGGAAAAACGATTTATGATGTATGCATGGGACTAAACTAAACATCTGAAGCATTTGAAACTTTTGTAGCAGTATCAGATTGTATTTTTTCTACTTTTATCTAGGGAGGGGTCCCCCCCCCCCCCCCCCCCCCCCCCCCCCCAAGTCTTCCCCCTTCTCCCTACCCAGTTCAACATCTTGGGAATGTAGGTAGCTTGTGGAGAAGTAAAACTATTTAATTCTTAGTGTCTCATGCCCCGGAGTCCTGAGGATTTGATTTACGTCATCACTTCGCTAACAATAATAAACAAGTAAAGGCGAGCCCAAATTGGATATAGTTCAAAGATGGCATTCTGTTACCAGTCCATCCCTGTCATGATTGTTTGTGCAATGTCTGCCATCTCCAGGGAAGAGCCCTTAGTTATTGATTGCTGACAAAGTTCATTGATGTTTTAATAAGTAACCTTGAAAAGGGAAATCTTTTTAATTTCAATTTAAACTTGACGTTAAGAAACTTGGAGAGGCACCTCACAGCTGCTAGCGCTCTGTATTCCAAAGTAGGAAAATTCTTCAAGATTGATGTGACTGATGAATAGCAGATTCAGACGCAGATTCCATTACTTCAGTACCCCTTTTTCAGAACAAAAAAGAACCAGTTTTTATAGGCCTGAAAGCTCAGTCAACAGAGAGGTCTATTTCTGGAGGCAAAAGGAATTGTGATGGATTATGAGGTTGAATGATATAATAAATATAATGCTCCTACTAATGATGATATTATTTGTGTCAGTCTGTATAACAAAATGTCACAAAACCATTCTCTATTTGTTATTTTTACATATATGTCACCTTGTATAACTAATGTAGCTAAGATGTAATAGTTTAATCCATTGAATACAATATAATACCAGAATATTTAAACTGAAAATATGCAAAGGGCTGTACTACTTTTTTGAATTTTAAAACCTACAGTATTTCTCTGGATCATTATTTTTTTCATTTTCAAGTAAATTAAGTTTTAAGCAAATATGCTGTTTGAACAGGTTTCATATCCTCAAAACTGGCACAAAACAATTGATGCTTGGAGGATGTGGCCACTGTTAAATGAGTAAAAGTAGACCACACATGATGCAATGTTATGCACATGACCTGAACCATGTGGCATGTAATGTAATGGATTGTGCAGTATATAAGGCCTGGGGCAGTTGGGTGTTAGATAGCAGTCAATTGGGTCAGGAAGGTGAATAGTTTGCCGAGGATTGGGAGCTCTGAAAGGCATCAATCAGTACAGGTAGTGAGCAAACTGTATTGATCAGAACAGCGTGCAGGAGATTAAACAGGACATGTTTTATTGTTTTGTTTTCTTTTGTACAACAGTTGGAATTGTGCTTGTAACCTTTTAGACTTATTTATCATCACAGACACATTGCTGAAAGATCACTAGCTAAAACAAATTATACAAATTAATCTTGTTGTGTGGCACTGTCTGGAAACAGTGCCATTAAAACTCATTTTTATCTAGAAAAAAAAACAGAAATAATTTATGAGGTACTGTCTGATTTCTTTCAGATAAATGCAACGACAATCAGAAATTGCTCCCAAGGTGCGATGCCCTAATTATGAACTTGGCATTATTAAGCCAATGTTTACAGCCTTTTACTGTACCAGTATGTTTGCTGGAACGTGTTAGGTCAGGGACCAGGCATCAAATGGCGGAAGGTAGGAATATAGTGATTTAGACAGAGGTGAGGCATGTGGATTGAAAGTGGCCCCCGGTACATGTGGATAAGATTACCTTCCCTCCTTTTTCCTGTTAGGAAAGCAGGGTTTTCCTCCAAATTACACCCACAGTCATAGGCTTCCTGTTGTTACTAGAGAAACTAGGGGAGTGAGCAAAAGAAAAGTATATCAAAATGATTGATATGGCAGTTCTTGTGTGACCTTGAAGAAAAGTTTAGCCATGTAAACTAATAAAGCATGCTCAAGGTTCCAATCAAAAAGACAAACAAACGCAGCACTGCTTCCCTAAGGTAAGGCTATCAGCTACAGGAAGTTTTCTTAAGGGAGTGTATGCCGATTATTTATATATTATATATATATATTTCTATTTTCTAAATTATATAACGCATCACCCTCCCAAAAAAACAGTAATGCATAGCTGAGATCAGAAATAAATCCACAGTTTCAAGGAACGATAATAATTAAAATCAGGAAAAATACTTTTCTTTTTAAGCTGTTTTCTTTGTGTCCCCCCCCCCCCCCCCCCTTCAGTTTGGGAGGAAACCTTTCATAATCACACTCGCACACGCCATTTACCATTCAGTGTTTTCTAAAAGACTATTAAGCTACCCTGTTTAATTACAAGGGTTTTTTAGAAATAAAGTTTAAATCATTTATCTAAGACTTGCAATGAGCTCTGTAAGCTTCTCTAACTCCATTTCAGTGCCAATACTGAAAACAATAAAAACAACTGACCACATTTCTGTCTCATCGTCTTTTAGCTCGGTATTGTGATAATCGATACAGTCTTATGTGAACAAAGTATGATGAAAGCCTAGAGCATTTAAAGACTCCTTAATGAGGTTGAAGTCAATACAATCTGGAAATATGCCTAGAAGAGAAGGCAATTTCGACTGTACTGCTGTATATTAAAGAACAATTCTAAAATAAGAACAGCAGCTGAGAAACTTATCTTACAAAAACGTGCCACTTTTGTCTTTAGCCAAATGTAAATGCTTGTTTTTTTCAACCTTTTATAATTGGGTGAAAAAAGGAATTCTGGTATATTGGCGAACATTGTTGTCTATACGGCCAACAATGTGCTAAGGGGTTTGCTTTAAAAAATTGTTTTCAGGTACCAGTGTAAATTTAAGTATTGTTGAAAAAACCTTATTTACCACTGCCAATTTATATTGGGTCATTTGTAATTCTGCTCTTCCATTTTCATCCTAAGATTACATAATGATCCAAGTTTGGATGGGAAATACTGTATGCATGATTTAAGGCTATATGTATATAACTAGGGCTTGAACTTTTCAGTTTTCATTTTCCAAATATCTACCTCCCTTTAAATGTTAATTAGTAGTTAAGCTGTCTCTGCATCCTAAAGAGAAAACTACACATTTTAGACTGGGTTTAAGACAATTTTTTAATTTTGTTACAAATCAAAGAGACTTTAAATGATGGACTTGCTATCAGTGTACACTCTGTACTGGGTATTTTATGCTGAAAAGAAAATCTGGCAGGACAACTCTGTTAAACGAGTGAAAATAACAAAAGCACAACGATAAACTAGGCGACTGCAAGAATGAAATGTAATTAGGATCAGCGATGAGCAATTAACATTATTTGTTACATCTGTGTGAAATAAAAATTAAGTGAAACAGAATCAGACTCAGTCAAGATATGAAGGTAAAAACAAGTGGCATTGTTTTGTAATTAACAGCTTTTTCTGAGTTTTAAGGGACATCATGTGATCAAAAATAAAAACAGAAAACCTCAAGCCCTATTTATTTATTTATTTATTTATTTATTTATTTAGATGGACGGCCTCAGTGGGAAGTGGATGCAAAAATAATACGGGAGAAAAGTCAAGGGGTAAGTATTAGACGTGCCGAATTCTAAATGTGATTCTTGAAACCTGAGGACATGCACTTGTATGTTTAGTATCAGCTGTGTCATTTAAGTTTAAAACTGTACTAATAAAGTGTAAATGCAGATGTTATGAAAATGGGTTAACAATCAGATACACTGTTAACCGGTTTCGTTAAAATGTATAGTCCAATTGACTGGTAACTTTTTTTTTTTTTGTAGTCTACTATTGTCGTTGAGGTTCCCCCCTACCACAGTAAGACAGTCACATCTGCAGTCCAGGTGCAGTTTTATGTGTGTAACGGCAAGAGGAAAAGAAGCCAATCTCAAAGATTTACATACTTGGCAGGTAACTAAATACAAATAGGTATTCAGTGTATGTGTGTGTATATCCTGATAGTCTTAAGTGTTTGGGGCTGATCTTAAATTTTGCTGGAGTTAATTTGAAATGAATGGCTTCAGAATTGAGGGACATGCACCCGTTTACTGGTCATTATATATATATATATATATATATATATATATATATATATATATATATATAAATACATATATATATATATATTGGGAGTTGAGAAATATTTGGAAATTAGAAACACTGGCTTTCAAAACCTAAAGTTTCTTCTTCAGATGAGCTCTTATATATCACAGTTAATGTAATAAACAGTATCAATTCCTCAGATTTATTACCACTATTAGCTTGCTTTAACACACCAAATAATAATAAGAATAATAATAATCTATTTCAGCAATATTTCATTAGAACATTAGAATAGATTTGAAGAAATGAAGGTTGTGTTTAGTTCAAAACTTATGTACTTTTATAATAAACGACCTTTACAAAATTAAGAAAAAAAAAAACTGTTGCAATCTGCAAATTGTAAAAACATTTTAAAAAAAGCATGAAGGAATACATTTTTTAAAAGTAAAAAAAAGGTGTAGTCCAGTAAAATATGTTATCAGTTGTGATAAAGCAAGCATGTCCTACATTTTTTACTAAAAGTAATATTACAGAAAAGCAGCAAAATTGTACCAAACCCTAACGCCCACCAGGTCTCGTGGTGCACCCACTTCATGCAACTGTTTCCTGTTTTCCTTTTAACAGCCATGTTGTGAGCCAATGAGTGACAAGTACAGGTGTCTGCAGGAAGTGGCTGTTCATACTTTTAAGCAGCAGCCACTGATTATCTGTTAACCGCGGCCTCTTCGTTGAAGAGAGAGTGGCAAAGGCAGGAGCTGTGAACCGTCGACAAAGTGTTTGTTATTAACAACAGGCAGCATGTGGGCGGCAAAGGCACTCGAAGCATGTACAGGAATGGTGCGAAATGCGTAGGCAGGGTATGGCAACACAAACAGCTTGTAATAAATAAAGCTGCTCAGTTTAATTGTCTTGCACTTGTTCGTAATTGGTCAATCTTCAGTCATTTTATAGAAAACAAATTATCGCCGATTTGCCACTAAGCTTCCAATCTAATTTAGATGGTGTTGCGCCTAAAAGCAAACAGGCATTTTCTATAGTCAGTGACACATCTTTTTGTTGTAAATGGCCCACAAATAACATGCCAGAGGGGAAAAAACTCAGCTAAGTTTTCCTGCTGTTTATAACAGTGTTGTTGTATTGGCGGCTGCAAGGGTGATTAGTTTTTTCCCCAGAAGCAGTTTATGCCACAAAGGACAAACAGCATATGCTTTGTAGTTCAGGCAATTCATTTACACCAAAGTACCTTTTTAGACACTTTCTTTTGATGAGTACCAATAGGCAGGTCCTGTAGATGCAGCTGATGCTTGCTTTACTTTGTGTTCTAACACAGCACACATACCAGATAGAATCTGTTTAGTATTTTACTATATTTTATGGTTAATGAAAATTTGATTTATTTATTTATTTGTTATCTTCTATGACTTGCAATAGGTGTGGTACAGGTTTTGAGGAAATCTGTCAACTGGAAAAACAGAATCATAAATCCAACAGCAATTCCCGATAGTAAAGCCAAAATACCAAATGGTACATGCCCTGGAGACTATTACAAATACCCAATTGCTGTGCACATATAATGATAGTTATTTCTGTATACTTTTATCTGTTCAAACCTGTTCCATCAGTACAGTGCCTGGGTGCCTGCAGCATTAAACATGCTTGGATTCAGATCAGGACACAAGCTCTTATCTCCTCAGGTGTGAACCTTTGACTCCCAATTTTCTAGTCTGATCAGCTCTTCTATTCTGAAACAACATCCCCCAGGAATGGTGAAACCAGTGTGGACAAGGAATGAGAGGAGTAACAATCCTTTTCTGTGCGCTGTGCCATGATTTGTTTACAACACACCCTTCATTGCATGTTTCCCTTCAATAACTTTGATGAAATAAACAGTTTTGTTAGTCACAGTGCCAATACAACTACTTTTGTTAATTGTTGAATGTGTGCCTAGCAAGAATAAGGTCAGACAGATCAACAATGGCTAATAGAGTGGATTTAATTAATAGTGTCAGTTACAAAGATTATGGAAGGTGTGTTCGTGCCATAAAGTTAATTGAAGCTGAGTAACTGTCATTTTGGACCTTTACTTGGAGCCTGTTTTTGAAGTATCAAGAGAGGGTGCCCACAGAAATGTAATCTGTATTACCGAAACAAAGAACTCGCTTAGATATACAACTGATAGGAAAAGACTTATCAAGAAAGTGCAAAATGAGTCATACTAATAAAGGTACATCTAACAAAGGGCCCTATTCACAAAACGTTTTAATATTGTATGATAAAGTAAAGTTTTTTTTTTCCCCCAAAATGGCTATATAATTTAATGTGTTTCAACAGAAGCAGAAGAGAAGCAAAATACCTCATTAACTAGAAATGTTTTATTTCCTTTTCAGTTTTAATTAAACAGGAGCACAGAGAGGAGTTGGATTTGCCTGCAGTTCCTTCTATCTCCATCCCAATGACTCATCCTGCCATTGTACCGGGTCTTCATCCAGTCAGGACACAGCTGCCGTCACCTGACCAAGGGCATCCTCATGAAAGTATGCACTCTACTTCACCAAGGGGCCTTGTCCCTTCAATGCAGCAGCGTGCGCCATATGCACCTATGGTCACCACTGTTGTCCAACATATGCCTCATATTCATGGCAGAAACATCAGTGCAGGCTCAGATTGCCAGATGATCAGTCCCCCCATGGTGCACCAGACTTTCCAGGCATCGCCAGCTCCACCCATGAGACCATCCTACCAGCCTATGCAAGCAAACTTGATGTACAATGGACAATCCGGTCTTCCAATCAACTCTATCTCACCACAGGGATACGAAAGAATACCCTTTCAGCCCGATTCAGCTGTGTCTCATCCTTTGAGTCTTGGGTGCCAGCCAGTGGCATACCACTCTCCGAACCCAGGCTCCACGTCCACATCTCCTCCCACTGCAGGGCACCCACTGGCTCACCCATCTCATTCTGGACAGCATGCCCCTCACTTGCAGTCAATTGGTTACCATTGCGCGAATGCGGGTCAGGTCTCTTCCCCAACAGCAGCCCACCCGGGGCTGGGGCAGCCATCGCCTCAGCTACAGCCAATGTCCTACCACTCTTCAAACCAGAGGTCTGCCTCGTCTCCTTCTCCAACAACCCCACACCCCATGGTGCACTCCCCTCATTCTGGACCCTCCTCCCCTCAGATGCATCCATTGCCATACCAGTCGCCCAACTGTAGGCCTGCTTCCTCTCCCTCACCAACGTCCGCCAACCCCATTGTTCACCTGGCACACTCTGGGCAGCCCTCACCACAGGCACACAGTCCTGGAATGGCAGGTCTCTCCGGGCCCAACCTGGACATAAAGGAGGAATCCGATGATGGAGAACTTGCCTTCCGGTCCATCGGCCTGCAGGACATCACGCTTGATGACGGTAAGGAATCAAGTCGACTTAAATGTTCTGCTGTGTTGGTTTTAGATGGAGAAATCAGAGTGAAGTAACTGCTAACTTTTAAGAAAGAAGCCAAACATCATACCCTTTAGTGTGCGAGTGCGAATGGTTTGAAAATGCTTTCAAACTAGTCCCATTTTCAATGATTGGAGCTGGTTAGTACTCGGAATCATTTTTCAAATACATAACTATAACCCCCATAAACTCAGCATTTCAGAGTTTCAGTGCTTTTGTTCTAGTGTAATGTTACAGATAATTACCAAAATGTCTCACTCTACCCTAATTACATATGAACACATTGATAAAGACGTTTCTTTTAGTTTTTGTACATATCTTATGATTGAGTGTTCTATTATGGACAACCCTTTTAGCATGTTAGGAACATTAGTAGTGCCTCTCACTTTTGCAAAGAAAAAAAACAAAACACACTGCATCTTCAGAGCCCTTTTTAGTTGGCAAGGAAGACAAAAAAAATAACCCCTGCTGATTTGTGTTTTTTGCTGTTTTAATAAATAGCACAGTACACTATTTTGAAACTTAAGTGTTTTTGAAACCTGTGATGAGTGTTGAGAGATAACTGGTGAAATGAGTAGGATCTTGTGTTGTGTGTCAACTTGTATGTCACAATGGCAAAATGGAAAAGAAAAATAACACAACACGGAACAAAAATGTAACTTTTGTACGGACTGAAATTAGCTTTGAGGGCTGCTGCATTTAGCAACACCTACTTTTTTATTTTTTGTCATCATTTTGCATTTGTATATGATTTTTTTTTTTTTTTTTAACATCTCCTGTCACCCACATGTAATGTGTAATTACATTGTAAATATATTACAGTAGTTATAGCCATCCACGCAAGTACATACTGGAGTAAGTGGCTTTTTCATTTGAAATTCTATGTGGTATCAAATTCCAGGAGAAGTATTTATGGTACCTAGAACATGTTCCATTCTCATTGCAGTCTCAACCCATCATCAGAAATTTAAGTTGGGACTTATAAAGTATTGACTTTCGTGGCTTCAAATCGTGTGATGAATTGGCAAACTTAGATTTAAAAATGGTGTATTAAATAATACTTCTGGATTTTTTTCACCTTTTTTTTTTTTTTTTTTTAAATTCTGGTGATTTTAGTTGCATTGAAGACTATGCTCTCTAAAATGAGATGTGAGCAGTGGAGGCAGTGAAATGTTCAGATTAAATTAGAGTAAAGCTTAGCTTTAAAATCATTTGCGTGGGCATATCTAATGCTCAGAGATTACTTACAATATTATAGTGTCTGAATAATTCTGTATACATAACTTGGCAAGCAGATTATTTATGGGATTATACTTTTAAATCGGACGCTATAAATAGTAACTAACAGTGTAGCTCTGCAGGACATCTCAAGCGTGAATTCTGTTTATTGAGGTGTGGGTACTGTATGTATGAAAACTATTTATGTAAAGTTGATGTCTACAGTAAAGTTTGAAGCATTGGATACACATTATTACAGTACTACAGTGGTAATGTTGTAATTTGAGTGTTTGTTTTAGCATTAAGGAAGTACTGTGTTAAGATTTGAAGTGCTTGCTTTTTTTTTTCATCAGACTGTTTTTTGCAGTATGAAATTCCAATGACCTTTCTTTAATCCTCTTTAGTTTCCTTATTTTCTATCCTTATTATGTAGGGCTGAAGATTAAAATACAAATCTAAAGTCCTTACATGCACACGGCTCATTAGGTCGACTTGCTAAATTTGCATTGAACAGGAAGGAGTTTCTTGTTAGGCACAGAACAGACTACTCTGACTGCCCTGGTTCTCAAAGAGCCCAGACATGAACTCTGTGCAATATCTATGGGATTATCTCCACAGACTACTCTTTTGCAGGAGAATGCACCCTGTTCACCAGGAAATCAGACAAAGCCTGACCTCCTTAGCTTCTGTGCCCTGGGGTCTTCAGACACCAAAATGCATTGTCCTTTCCTGTTTCAGCAGCTACAATATTAGATTGAACAGATTACATGAAGTATTAATAAAATAATCAAAAACCTAAATAATTACAAACTACATGGGTGGGGTGGTGTCTAAAGAAACAGTAAGTAAATAAATAAGAAAACGTGTTTGTATTTCATAACTGAGGCAGAGAGCTGAGAATAATGTGAGCAGTCAACAGTAAATATTTTATGATTGAGTGCTGTATAGTCAATTAACCTTTCTACTGGGCTAATCTAGACAGATCACTTGGTACAAAGCTGGCTTTGTTCTTTATAATTCACCAATGCAACAGTGGTATGTTGGGCTATGATAATAAGAAGAGATTCACTGAGGCAGACTGAGCTTGCTGTTTGAAGTTGAGATTCATTTACTTTTCTTCTCTTTCAGAACCTGTCTTTACAAAGTAAGTTAGCATGGTTAGGAAAAATGCAGTTTTCATAATGTACCTGTAATTTTTCTTTTCATTGTTAACATCCTGACAACTTTTTACACTTACAACTTTAAAGTCTGTTTTCACAGCTCTCTTCAAAATGTCCGCTCTAGTGCACAGGGGTTTGAGTTCTGTCCTCTAAATTTCTGCAGGAAGAGCGATTAAAAAAAAAAAAAAAAAATACAGTAACCAGTGCTCTGGCTTTTCTGTTCCGTACCACATCATGAATCGTTATTGCTGTGTTACCTGTTTGACAGTGTGGGCAATAATCCTGACACTATCAGTGCACTACAGCGAACATTTTGAAAAGAGCTTTGAAACAGACTTTAAAGTTTTAAGTGTAAAAATTTGTCAGGATGTTAACAAAGAAAGGAGAAATGACAGGTATGTTATAGCAACACGTGGGGACGTGTAAGGCAATATTTTTCGGAACCCCACTACTCGATCTTTTAAGATGTAAATTAATAGTGCATTTTCAGTGTAGCAAATAATGCATTCAAACCATTAAAACATTGCTTGACAAACAATATCTTTGTTTATGTACAGTAAACTGCCTGCCTTTTTAAATGGCAAAACTAATCATAAGTGATCCCAGCAGAAGAATTATGATTTATTGTGGCAGTAACCTAAAATTCTTATTGTGGCAGCCCTTGCGTATAATTAATCACCTTTCGTTGTATTTTGTTTACTCTTTCTGTGTAAGCAAAGCCCCCATATCTACAATATGCCTATCTTTGTTTGTGCTCCAGCCGAGAATCGCAGCTGCTGCACCGCGTATAAGAACGATCTGGGTTAATTATAGGCACAGCCTGCTGCTATGGTGAAAGTTGACACTGTTCCACTTGCAGGTTGTGCGCAGTCACAGACAAGGCTAAATATACCACACTAGCTAATCTGGTGCAGTTACTGGGGCTCTCGACACAACCACAGCTGTTGCAGCACTGCATGGGGATGACAAGCGATCCAACTCTTATCAGGGGAAGCATACGGTATTCACTGCCCTTCACATCCCTTGAGGCATATCGCTAAACTTGAAAAGCTATCCACTGTGAAGTATATCCAAGGCAATTTCTACGCTTTGATAAAGTCTGATTGGTGTCTGTGCTTCAGAAACCCACAGAAGTGAATAAACTAAATAGCATGTCAGCAATGGCAATATTGATCCTCAAGATAAATAAACTCATCCATTTCTACACAGCAGTGCTAGTTTCTTGCTAGTTCCTAATTAACTCTTATTCAGATTAATCTCGACTTCAGCAGACAAATGTTGTATTGAATAGATTCTGAGCACTGGTCCCAGCCATTTATTTCAGTGGCGGTTGTGATGGTGTTTCTGTGTGACGTGTTCAAACATTTCCCAAAGGTAATGGGCAATTTCAAGGACATTTGTACTGTGCCACTGAAGCACATACATTACAGTATAAAAATAATCAAAGCTCTTAAATACGTTGAGCTATGACTCTGAGTTCTGTGGGTGGGGTGGGGTGGGGTGGGGGGAATCCCTAACCATAAAAGAAGTGATATATTAGAACATCACAGATATATTAAGGCAGAGGCTGGGAGAGACTGCTAGGATGGTCACAATTAGTGATCTAATGTCATTAGTGTTTCTAAGCAGCAAACATACAGTATGTGTGTGTGTGTGTGTGTGTGTATATATATATATATATATATATATATATATATATATATATATATATATATATATATATATATATATATATATATATAATGTATGTATATATATATATGTATATATAATGTATGTATATTAGTGACTTTCTCGTTCTCTTTCTGTCCCATGAGTTGTATAAGATTATTCTCCACTAATTTTAAATTTATTTACCTTCTTTACAATGATTTTTTTTTTTTTTGTCTGAAAACAAAAACAGCAATGGAATATAGAAATGTGCCACATCTGCATGTTTTCTTGTCAAATACTGAACAGTATGAAGGAACTTTCATTCAAAACAATGGAAAAAAATATAAAAATACCATTCGGAAAACCCTGCCTGTCCTCCAGTTTCTCTCGCAACACTTAAATAAGCATGATAGACTAACAACATAACTTGAAATTCATCTTGGGGAAATTTCAGTGGTAAAAAAAAGAACGTTAACCAAATACAGCTAACTGAACAAAACTATGAGCTGGAAAAAAAGAAACTGCCATGTGAAAAAACACCTCTGGCACTGTTATTACTCCTTTCTAATTTTTAAAATTACTTTTTAGTTTGCCTATATTGGCTCGGTTCAATAAAATCACACCTTGTTGCATTTAAAAAAAAAGACATTGGATTTCTGGCTCCATCTGAAATAGTTCTTACACAATACAGTTTCTAACTTTTTGGTTTTTATACATTTTTATTACTTTCTGTAAATAGTGCTTGTTTGAATAGTAGCATGAACTAATCGCAAACACAAAGCTCCTTTGCATCAGAATCTCAATTCCTGGACAGCCTAAGAAAGATCTTTGGCAGTATGTATGCTGCTGCTTTTATTTGCTATAATGTGGTGACAGCACCATGCTGGTACAAAGGCAGCAGTGTGGAGTAGTAGTTAGGGCTCTGGCCTCTTGACCGGAGGGTCGTGGGTTCAGTTCCAGGTGGGGGACACTGCTGCTGTATCCTTGAGCAAGGTACTTTACCTAGATTGCTCCAGTAAAAACCCAATTGTATAAATGGGTAATTGTATGTAAAAAATAATGTGATATAATTGTAACAATTGTAAGTTGTCCTGGATAAGGGTGTCTGCTAAGAAATTAATAATAATAATAAAATGTTAGGCTTCAATTTTATTTTCCTAAAAAGTGAACAGATACAATAAACATTAATGCTCATTCCCAGATACATTGATTGGGTTTCTGCATTTGCCTTCCCTGCATTCCGAACCTCAGTAGTGTGTGGACAAAACCGTTGACGGCATATTTCATGTAGCATATCACTGCCTCAGTAATGGAACTATCTTCGTAATATCTTAGTAATGGAACTATCTTCGTTATTATAAACTACATCTACTTTTTAGACATCAAAACAGTATAAAAACGTCAAAATAGCTCAAGTGAATAGCCATTTCCTCACATTATGGACCATATGAAATTGTTATTCTTATACTATTTTACACTTAGTCGTGTAATACGAATACATTGATAATAAGACATAGTTAAATAATCATCCGTTAAATCTATATAGTTTTAAACACTTTAATATTTTACACTGATTTAAAGATCAACCTACCAAATAAGTTGTTGTGTTCAAGCAATTGGGCTTTTTCAAAAAAGAAATACATACTTGAAAAATGAAACGAAATGTGAGGAAATGGGTGCTTTTATACTGTTTTTGTCTAAAAAGTACATTTTGTTTATACTGAAAGTTCACAGTTAATCTACGACGATGAATAAATGAATAGTGTAAGTAATCGCACAGGCAAAAAGGAATGAAACACTGACGCCTTCACAGAATGCAAAATTCAGCATGACAAGAGGAGATGAAGGGAGGTTTCAGTTCTGAGTGACTGTTTTGTAAGCATTATGAATGTTTGTTCACCACTGCTACACCCTGTTAGAAAATAGGCTTTTCCTGCATTTTTTAAACAACTTGTGAACGTGGGAGTATATCTGTACACTTTCTTTAGGCGCCCACAGGACTACTGAGACACAGACATCAACTAGTCCTCATTAGTTTTAATTCGCCTCGGACGAATGTTAGTTTCTAACCGTGCATAAACTTATCGAGATCAGGCTTATGTATTTTTCTCAAGCAATTATTTCATTGTATTGGTCATGCAGTCTTTTTAAAGATGATTAAGCCCTTGACGGTAACTGTTGATTAATCAGAATTTTTGTTTTCCCCCGAAGTCCAAAAAATGATTTTCCCCTTTACAAATGTGAAAAATGACAAATAAGCTTTGGTGCTGTTAAGCAGAAGTTTTTTTTTTTCTTTCTTTTTTTTGGTGTGTGTGAACTGTCGCGTCATAATTTCATATCATAGAATGACTTGATAAAGTGTTTGAAAAAAATGGTGTGATCTGTTAAAAGGGCCACGGCTATATGCAAATACTATGATTTCAGGTTTTGTGCAAAAGAGTGCAGAACAATTGATACAGCTGCCTAATTTCAAACAGGGTTCTGCGTTTCTGTTTTCAGGTTTTATTCTTGCACGAAACAAAGCCGTTATCAAAAACTGCATTTGTTTTAGGCCTGGGTTATCCCCGTACTGTCATTTAGGATTTCCTATTTAAGAAAATGCTTCTTTAGGTGTTCAAAATACATTACTCCCTTGTTTATTTCTCTATATTACTTGCATAAAAATCATAAAATATTGAGGGTGGTGAATTAGTGAACGGTCCTTACACATTTAAAGTAAAAGTACAATTTACTGTTAACATGGTCTAACATGAATTAACAGAATTTGTAAATAATTAAATCATGAAAGAACAAGGGCTCACTGTATTGTTTTGCCTTATTATTCAAACCATCTAGTCACAATTTAATCCATATCTGTTTTGTTAACCTTTTTAACATTGTTGGCTTGATTTTTAAGGATTTTGTTTGTATTTTTAAGCATTATTTTGGAAATAAGCTTGCTTTGGAGGTTTGACAAGCTTGTGGCTGTGGCAGAGTGTAGGAGTGATATTTGTAGTTATGTTGATGTTGCACTTGGCTGTAGGAAAAAAATAAACAGCAAAGGCAATAACATGCATTAGAATATGATTAAGCTCTGTGAACTCGATCGGAGTATTCTTTTCTTTGGAACCGGAAAGCTCACTAGAAGCTTTTTCAGGTTTCAATAAACACCTTATTAGCCCTTTTTAATAGCCAATTTTATTTGTTTTAGTTATAGGCATTTTTCAGAGCCATTTAATTTTTAACAAAGCCTTTTGAGTTTTTCATTATTTTCTAATGTCATGGTTTTAATTAAAAGAATAAAAGAATAAATAAAAATAGTTGTCGAAATGGTATTATCCAGTATCCTAATGTTTATTTTGTTCAAATCAGGCCATTGTGGCATTCAGATTACATAATTTCCCTCCTATTGAAAAAACAGACACACACATACAAAGCTGACGCTTGTTTTGTTTTTTCATAGCAAATGAGGTACATTAATTTGCTGTAATTGATTAAATGTCAATAAACACAGGCAGGTTTTGAGTAAAAGCTGTAAAATCTTTTTTCCATTGCATCTAGCATATTGCCCCCCCGATATTAAAATTGTAAAAACCAGTCAAAACTGGATACACACACAAATATGTTAATCATGCCTTTTTAAACATTTTACTAAAAACCTAAAATCCCCGCTAACTCATTAAAGAGGATTTTATTATGCAAATGTCTTTAATTCTCTGAACAAAGATCATTCCTTGCATACCATTTATTTAGGATGCTGTGTATTACAAAATAAACTAATCATATTCATGCAAATTAATTATTCATCGCTACCATGCAGTAATCTACTGGCACACACTTTAGCCAATCCTCCATATAGTATATCTAGTTTAAGTTTTACTAAAGCTGTGAAGGCTGGGGGTGGTTATTAATAATTAAAAACAATGCACTATGGAATATGCATACCAAGGTACAGTTAAGAACATGCATACAGTACCTGTATTTCTTTATAATGGTATAGCAATTCTAGTTGTTGTGGGCCATAAACAAGGTCCCAGAGATAATGCCAGCATCATATTCAAGGACTTTCCACTGGCCTGTTGCAGTTTATATTCACTTATTCCACAACTAATAAATCATGGGTCATTTCTTATTTGTACTGTACTAGTACATACTGTATCTCTAGTGAGACTGTATTGCAGACTGAATAACAGACAGGTGCTGCTAGAGATTAAAAGTAAATAATAATAAAAAGTACCATTAATTTAAGCAATTCAGTGCCAACACAATGAGTTTTCTCGGGTGCAGGTGTTTTATTTGCCCGTCCAGTGATTGTCTATCACCTGCAGGTAATTGGTTTCCAATCTGAATGTAAAATAATCCAATTTGTAGTTTTATAAAGAGCTGTTAATAGGCTCTAATGTGGTAGCATGTGCACTTCTCTTTTGATTTCAAGGCTAGCAGTATTCTTTTTGTAGCCCTATTTGTTACCAAAAGTATGATTTAATTGCAATTTGAAAATTAGATATGCATTGAAAGGATAACAACACTTCTATCCTGTTTGACTAATTTCCTTTTAAAGGGGACTGGCAGGGGTATGGATTACAGTATGATTTGTAACTATATCAGAGCCAGGTTTAAAAAGAGCTAATGTAAAAAACAACTAGCACATTCATAAGCATGCTCCTGATCTGCGTTCCAAGGGCGGGGCAGGGTTTATTTTTCAAATACCATTCCGCACTGTGATGACTAATGGCATCACTGATGAATTCTAAGTTACAGTCCACTGTTGACAGAGCCTGTGTGTGTGATTTATTTCATGCACTTTAAAATCAACCGCGATCCATGATCATGTGCCATTAACTGGGAGTGTTTCCTTTTGATTTTTAGTTTTGGCTAAAACTGTGTGTGTTTAAATATATATGAACCGGTTTCTCAGATACACGACCAGTATTCCAACCAAGGGCCCAATTTTTTTAGCTGGGGAAAAAAAAAAAGACGTATTAAACCAAATTAATCTGGAGCATTTTTTTCTTTTAATTCAATTAAAACAATATCAATTTAAACAACAACAAATAAAATCTCCAAATGCAATTTGTTTATTGCATGTATTTATGTTTTCCTAAAACCCCCCAGATAAAAGTAAATTTCGTCCCAAAAAGTAATAAGAATAGGAGTTTCAGTGTCAGGTGGTGGCGGTCTGTAGGATTTAAAATCCATGTACACAGACATTTAACATGGTTATAGTCTTGTCTCTTTATTGTGGGTTGATAAGGATTCTGTCTGTAAACTATTATGTATGAATTGTAACCTGCTGTGAAAAAAAAAAAATAATACATTTGCAGTAAAAAAAAAAATAAACAAAATGGTGCTGCATTAGTAACCATTACCTTTTGGCTATTGAGGTGTTTGTGTTTAAAACTGTACAAAGCTTTTCCGCTTGTTTTTCAGAGCTAGCCTACATAGTAAGCCAGCTGTTTTCTGTAAGGATACATATTTCAGTTCAATGTAGTATAATAATTTATAATAAAAGGGCATACCTTATTATTCTCAATATCTTAAGTAAGTTGTTAGCTGCAGCTTCAACACTTGGACTTCAATCCATCAAGAATGTCAGTGTTCAGAATGTAATAACAAACCTTATGAAGCCAAAACCAACAGAGCCCTCTGCTGGAACTAAACATAACTGAACTGTAGTGCTTTTTTGTTTGCTTGTTTTACAATTGAGAATTATGTTTTAATATTAGGTTAGAATAGTCCATTTGTAAGCACCAATGTGACACTTTTTTATTGGCCTCTTTGTATTTTTGAAGCATATTTTGGTATTGCAAATCTTTGGTACCTGTATTTTGTTTTGCCATAATACAGTAAGTTATCGTTTTATTTATATATACACACACACATAATATTATTCCTACTGGCAATATGTAAAATAAATGGATTCACAAACAGCTGTATTATCTGGTTTACAAGTTGTCCTTTAACTTTTGACCTGGTTTCATTAAACAAATATAAAGAAGAAAAAAGTAACCTCACAAGAAGGTGTCAGTTCTTTGCCTTGGTTTGGTGATGTCTTCTCGCTTGTACCCGTCATGGACCACAGTTGACCTTGGTAGACCACAGAACACTGAGACTGATGTCACTGCTTGCTTGCACCGCCCACACTTAATTCTGATTCTAGGAACTCACACCCTTGTCCTTAACACTCAGCATCAGCATTTCCTATAACTTCACAGAGGTTTAGAACCAGGTAAAGTGTTTTATAGTACATTTTGTTAAAACTGGGCAAAGTGCTGTTTGGGACATCATCGTGCTGTATTCCCTGTGAGTGCAAACAGGAGTTTTGTATTTTTCAACTGCACGAACCAGAAGCCTGTCTCCGAGAATTACTTTAATTTACTGTAACCGTCCCATGAGTTTCTTTTTATTGTCCATGTAACAACAAACACGGTACGAAAGCCTTTTCAAACTGTTCTGGTGCATGGCATGTCTAGCCAATCAAACCTGGTCATTACTCAGCACAAGCTTAATTGGGCTCTAAGCATAAGGAAGACATCCACTTAAGCCACCACATGCACCAGTAGGACCCCTGCAGTGATTAAGAATAAATGTTAGATAGACTGCCCTGCTATTGTACAGAGAAACGTTTAGTTTTACAACAGGGTGGCGGCATGTTCGCATCACAATTAATACTGTAATAATTTATCCAAACTCACCCAGAGATATTTTTTATTAAAGTGTTGGGCAAAGGGGATTTGCAAAGTAAGCTATTGGTACATTTTTTTCTCTGTTCAGTCCAGCCACAAGATGTTGGTAATTATAACTTGAGAGGGAAGGGGGGATAATGTTTCAATTATGTTTGAGTATTGTAGTTTTATATAAAGGGGGTTCTACTGTAACAATATCAATAATTCTTATTTCCTTTTTTTTTTTTTTCTTCCTTCAGTCAATGAAATCATAGGAAGAGACATGTCACAGACCCCTGCCTCCCACAGGGTGTCTGGAGATGGGAATTCATGATGGAATTGCGACAGCAGCAGCAGTCACCTGGTCCGAGTGGCAGATTCTCCAGCTGAATTCAAGCTACCTATGTTTCCTGAGCCACGTCCTCCTCTACTGTGCTTCCAATTCAGTGGCCTTTACGAACTGGAACATTCACTCCCTGCTTTGTATATACTGTATTAAAGACTTGATCTGAGATCTTCTTTTTTATTATTATTATTGTGTGTGTGTGTAAAAAATATATATATACATATATGTGTGTGTATGTATGTGTATATATATATATATATATATGTATGTGTGTATATATATATATATATATATATATATATATATATATATATATATATATATATATATATATATATATATGATCAAGTCATTTCAATGCTTTTAAGTTTTGTGAAAGTACTGAGAAGCAACACGTTTGTTAGTTTTCATATGATGTGTTAATATGTGTACATTTGGGTGGGTGGGGTGCTTTTTCTAATCTAGTCATGTTAAAGTAGCCTACTGTATATGGTAAGAGTGCTTTACAAACTTGCTTCAGCTAGGCTGTCTGTTAGAAGTCTTACAAACATTTACATGTAGCAGGGGGTTTAGGTTAATGCCTCCAGTGTGTTGATTCTCTACACCAGCAGTAAGAGAATGGCTGTAATGAACTACTTGGGCTGGATTTTGTTGACTTTTTAAACATCTGCACAGGAGAGAGTTTGAGACTTGAGGAACCTCCCAGCCTTAGTCAACACACCAACAAAGATGTCCCATATTGCAAATAAAAAAAAATTATAATTCTAGTTTTAACAGACAGCAAAGCCAAATGTAGAGCTGCACGTCATTTACCTTTTTTTTTTTTTTTTTTTGGAGGGTCAGGGGGGAGGGCTACACCATTCCATCTTGGAAATGTGTTGGGATTTGTAAAATGCAACATTCCAGGATTAAGGTTTTTTTAATCTGTAGATTTTTTGTTTTTTCTGTACTTCAGGTAGCACAAATGCCTTATAAATATACAGAAGGAAGCTTTGAAAAGAAATGTTACATTTTATAGTAGATTTAGTTAAAGCCATTCTTGGATAGTTTTCAAAACTAGTTTGCAGAGGATTTTAAAGTTCTTATGAAGTGTGTTGGTCACTGCTACTACCGCGTGTAATGCATGTTTGCACTGGGTGCCCAGAATCATTTTACAGACTAAAACAGCCATGCAGGATAAAACAAGCAAAACACAAACAAAAAAATGAAACAAAAAAACAAACAAAGCAGTAACCGATTTATCCCCAGATCATTTCAGAGGTACAGAGAGGGGTAGAGGTAGAATTACTATTCTATTCTAAGCCATTTTTGAGGTCTTAACAGCAGTCATTTTGCTGTTTTTATATATTCCCTCGATTTTGCATTTTTATTACCTGTAATATTAGATCGATCTAAGCCATGCAATATGTATCCTGGTTAACAGGAACTTTTTTAATGTGCCTTTTAAGTTAAATATATATATATATATATATATATATAACTATTGTAAAAATGCCTGTTATGAATTTTGAACACAATGATACAGGCAGAATGGTATAAGCAACATTTTGATTATTATTTTTTAAAAATACATGAACAATATTTTTTTTTAAAAGTACAAGGATCAAAGTCCCCAGGGTGGAAATTGTATATATGAGTTGCATAACCCCATGCCACTTCTGTGACTTGTGGTAACTTACGGTACAATTTGCAATAATTTTTTTAGAAGTTTGCCGATTTAATTCTGTTTAAATAATTATTAAATGCCAATAATGTTTTTTAAATTATTAGTTGCTGAAACCTCAAGACAATATGTTACTATATGTACTGTTTTCTTGACAATTTAAAAAAAAGAATATGTTTATAAATAGACCCCTTTGCATGCATTCTGGTTTCACTTTTTTTTTTTTTTTTTTTTTTTTTTTTACTTCGTGTATTTTAAGAAAAATATTTTTCATTGTTGCATAATGTGTTCAGGGATTATTAAATACCAGATCTATGCAGGTTTAGATTGATCTCCTGCCTCATTCGTTTTATTGAAATCTATTGAAATCTGTTTTTGCATGTGTGTGCTTTGTAAAAATGGCTGGTGCAACCACTCCTTAGTTCTCTTTGCAAATCCTCTGGAATTGAGTGGTGGTAGTGCAGTACTGTACTAGAGTATTGATGCCCGTACAATCAAGAAAAGATAAAAATAAAATAAACGCTATGCACAAAAACCTTTCTGATGCCTTTCAAAACCCTTGATGCCTAGAGACTTTAGAAGCTGTTAATGTTGCTTTTAATATATTACAAAGAATTCTTAAATCTGTAGCTGTGGTTTTAAATAATAATTATAAGCATTTTTTTTCTGTGTATCTGCCTTGTAAATAATTCAATACAAGGGTCTTAATAGACTTTTAAAAAATTAATTATTGTGTTCATGCTAATTTGTAGATACAAGACTGTTAACTCCTGTTTTAATTTCAGTGGTGGAGAAGCACATAAAGTATTGGGCTATGCAAACTGAAATTCACAAAACCAAATTGTGATATTTGGCATATTGTTGGCATCCATTTAAAAAAAAAAAAAAAAAAAAAGTATATATATATATATATACTTTTTTTTTTTTTTTTTTTACCACTTAGATATAGTATATTTTTTAATCCCTAGTAATCTGATGCGCTGTGTGTATATGCCCTGTGTGTTTTTTCCTGGCCAACAGTGAAGAAAAAAAAGTAGTAAAGACTTAACACTTGTAAAGTTTAAGAAAAAAACAAAAAAAACAAACATGAATTAAGTAAATTGTAAGTAAGCTTGATGATTGTTCGTAAGGGAGATCTATGATGAAAACAGGACCAGGTAGAAACGGAAAAAATAAACTGGTTAACGTTAAGTGATTAGTGTGAAACCTGCAACTTGGGGAATTAAAACCATGTCAAATGTGCCCCAACTCCCTTTATTGTGACAATGGACCTGCCATCTTTTATAACCAAAGATTTAAGAAAAGAAAGAAAACAATACAAGTTTTACTTCCTAGTATGAATACAGCTTTAAAAGTATATTTTTGATACTCCAAGACGGATGTCATTTTTAAAGTTTCCAGAGAGGGAGTGGGGGGGGGGGATCATTACATGAAAATGATAATTAAAAATATATATATCTATATATATATATCTATATATATATATATATATATATATATATATATATATATATATATATATATATATACATTTTGTAAAAACAGGAAGATAAATACAGGTTAAGATAACTGTTTAGCTGATGTTTACAGAGCCTTGTATTGTAATTTCATGTACATTTTGTATTTTAACGTTTTGTAATTAAGATTGCAGTGCTATTTGAAGATATACAAAGGGAATACTTTGCATTTTAGGCTCTTAATTTGTAGTGTAAAAATAAAACTCAAACTGCAGAACTCTCTGAGTGTTTATTATCTCTTGCTTCAAGGCAAAGTTACAATTCTACTTTGTTTCCTGCAGTTAATTAAATGCCAGGTGGTTATATCATTTTAAGGGGATGTTTTGCACAGCGAATACACAACATATGTAATTGTTTTTAAATGTTAGCATCAGATGCTGTTGTATTAGATGCAATTTAATTTTTTTACATACTGTACATATAAAAAGGATTCCAATGCTATAAAATGTAGTAAACATTAGTTTCCCTACATAAAGTATTAAAAGTGGATGTTGGAGAGTGTTTGATGACAACTTTAATTACTGTACTTGTCATTTTTCCCCTTAGCACATATCTAAATATGGTCTCTTCTTTTCTTCAAAGTTTTGACTTTGCCAAGGGGCATGTGAAATAAAAACTTCTCACAACACTGTGTTAGACGTTTAGATCCAGGCTCTGTGAAAATGATTTCCCTTGCGATGGAGTGGAACTGCTGTAAAATGCTCTTTTAATGTACTGTACTTTAATGAGGCAGATATTCAGTTTTAAAATCTCTTTTGCAATGCGCTCTGCCTGGTCGAGTCAGATTTGCTTTATTTAAGTCCCTCTCACCTATTATTCTTTGTCCATATGTGGGGGGACAAAGTGATCACTATAGACAATACTGGTCAGGTTAATAAGGTACTGAATCCAATTGCCTCCTTGTGATTGTTCAAGGTGAACTCCATTACGCATTTGTGCCTCATGCATGCTGTAGTTGACTCTCTACCTATAAAAATTCACTACAAATCTGTTTTGTACAGTAACATCTTATAATTTGTGTCTTTTTTTCAGAACACTGGGGAACATTATAAAGTACAAATAAATTTGAACCACTGTCTTTAGGGAGAGAAGGCCATGGGATTAGCCCACTGCACCACCAGCTCCCACAGGACTTTATAAGGTCAATTAACCAATTCTTTAAAAATGAAGGAAGGAATCATCAGCATTTGAATCCAGTCCCTCAAAGAGAAACAGCACAGCATGCTACTGAATGATCCCACTGCACCACTTTGTTCCACTGTGAGAATCTAGCATTGCATATACAATCTTATATCAACCTCTTTATATTATTATTTTTATACTTGACCACTGACACCCGGTTTGTAAAAACCAATTCAAAAAGGGCAAACTCTTTGAAAATGAAAGGAAAACACATGCCCCTAACCCACCAACCTGGGAGCCAGGGCCTATGCTCTACCAACAGAGCTAGCCAGCCAGCCAGCCAGGTGGCTCACCTGCTATGTGAAAGCTTTATTACATTTTGTGATTCTCAACTTGGTTTAATGTGTGACAAACTGGATTCAAAGCCAAACCTTATAGGTCTATAAGGTAAATTAAACAATATTGGGGAAAATTAGGGATTATCAATTCTGCCTCATGTGGTACTTGAAAGAACTACATTATATAGACAATGATAGAGGAGGCTTTTCCCTTGAAGTGAGATGGCACAGTGGGCTAATTCACTTGCATACTGTGCTGTTCTCCTTGGAGTACTGGGTTAAAATCCGTCTGATTCTTTATTTTCAAATAGTTGATTAATGTACCTTATGATCAGTGTGAAACAAGGCTGTCCTGTCGGAGCTGCTGGCAGCCAGTAGACACCCCACACTCAACCACATGCACAGGAGAGGTGGTGTGTCGTGTGGGAAGTTGCAAGAGGGGGGGGCTTGATAATTTAGCACCAGTAGGCTCTCTAGTGCTAAACTTACAAACCGATTCGCACCCCTGTTAAAAGCAGAATATCAGCCCATTAATTAAAATGTGCAAGAGGATAATGAACGCAGAAGCTGTGTATCTTTTTCATTTATTGTTTTATTAATATAAGATGCATACATATCTTTCTAAATCCATCAAGTTTCAAACTTGTATTAAAACAAAAAAAAAAGTAACAAAATATACAGCTCTTAACCTCCAACAAGGATCTTTTCCACTTTGTTCTGCTGGTATTGCACTGTGTTTAATTAAGGCATGAGGGATGAGTGCTCAGACTGCAGAGGCCATTCACACATGGAACCAGATCATGTAAAACACACATTCATACAGCTTATAGACATATACAAGAAACAATCTACATTAGGCATGCTCCAGCAGGCACAATAACTGAAAACAGGCACCTCCCCCTTCAGGAATACACAGACTCGGCTTAACAGTGTGAACACTTTGCATGCACATTACAGACCACAAAGTAAATCAACAGCAAAAACAGTTCTGTGTACAGAACACACACCAAGAAGTGTTTTATTGGATTGAGATTTGGAACAGCAAGTACAGGTAGGCTCTCCCAGAGCAACTGTTGGTGCTGCTGGGTTGGGTGGGCAATTCCAATTCTCCTACACTAGAGGGCAGTAGAGGAACCACGACACTTGATCCAGAGAGAGAGAGAGACTACAATCTGGAAAAAAGACTGCAGTGGCGTCTCTAAAAAATATCAAAACTAAAGACAAAGAGGAATAAGGAATAATGCACCCTGAAACTGTATGGTGGCAGGGGGGCTGGTGGAGGGGGCAAAATAAAACGGTAACATACTCTCCAGGAGTACTCTTCAGATTCCTGAAGCACTGCAGGGCACCCACCCATTGCTTTAAGTAGTAGACAAAGGCAAAAAATTCAGTTTCAAAATAATTGCTTTAAAATAAAAGGTATTAGTTTATTTTAAATGTGGCCCAAACTAACATTGCCTACTATTGGTTTTAAAGATCATATTCTTAAATAAAATACAACTTATAAAAAGTATATATAATCTTTTTTTTTTTTTTTTTTTAATTCATTTTTTTTGTGCCACTTTTCAGGATCTTTGGTCATGAACTCAGGTTGGCAGGTGAAGTAGAAGCTTTGTTATGGCATTATGGCAGTGACGCACACCAGCACTTTAGATGATTGACCGGAACAGCCCAACATTTTCTTTGTGGACATTAGAAATGGTTTCATTGACATTTTGTTCTGACAACTCCTTTGTGTTTTTAAACAAAGATTCTGCTGGGCTCCCAACTGCTTTGCAAAAAAAAATAAAAAATACAAATCAATATGTGCTGCACACAGAGTGGCTCTCCTTTGATCAGGTTTAGGTTTCTGCTTTAACTAGAGCAGGATCTCTCATTATATTAGTTCTAATCATTACCACCCAGCCTCCCAGCGTCAAGCGCAGGCCCAGTCATGAACACAAACACATGCTGGTTTGGTGTGAACATGTCTGGCACCAGGCTGCAGTGCAGTGGTCAGTGCACCATGCACCAAGACAGCAGCTACCTGAGATTTATTTATTGTACATTTTTTTCTCATCTCTTCTACTGCTAAAAAAACCATTTAAGTAAGAAATCTGAACAGAAGTCCCCAGATTCCAAGGCACTTTGAGGAAATCAAAAAAAAAAAAAAGAAAATCCATTACACAGTGCTCCATTTTGTCAGCCCTTTCGCTTGCCCCCCCCCTCCTCCTCCTCCTCCTCCTCCTCCTCCTCCTCCTCCTCCTCCTCCTCAGATTACACCACAAAGAGGTTGATGTAGCGACCTGCCAGGGTCCGCTCCGATCTCTCGGCCACGGCTTGCTTCGCCGTGTCAACATTCGGAAAAGTCACCAACGCCTCCCCGCTGCACTGGCCGCTGAAGTTGTAAAGCACGAGAACAGAGTCTGGGTGGAGCTGCAACGAGAGAGGACACAGAACACTCAGCAACGGTACCCAGCTTCAAATGAGCCACTCTGCTTTCTGGCATGGTTTATTTTTAGGGACCCGGGTTCCATTCTGACATGTGATGATTTCCACTCAATCCACTTGCTATACAGTGTGCATATAGCCTCCACTGGTTCAGACAGATCTAGATAGTAAAAATTACACACACAGTCTCCATCAGACATGCATGTAGAAACCAGGTCCACATTACAGTTTATTACATACTTCAAACCTGTACTACCAACAGCAATAGTGACAGTAAAACACGTTGTAACAATTGTTATATCTCATGTAAGACACCTTGCAAGGAGGGCTTGTCCTCGCGAACACAAATCAGACTTCGGACATTTCCTCCACCGTTCTAGAAATTCTAAGCATATCAAGTGAGTGATCTCCAACCTTCTGGGCCAAATAATAATGAAACATAACTTGTGCAATGGAAAACTGGAGTGTGACAGAATCATACAATATAGACTTGCACATTGCAGCCTGGCTGACATTTAAAGCGTGGTGCCAAGAGTTTTGGTCAAGAAAAAAGCATCTGAAAAACTGCTTTAATAAATAAGACTACTGGTAGAATTTGATCATTTTTCTGATGCAAGAAAGCAAATTAAAATGATGAAGATAAAAATAGAAAAGGTTGATTCAGACCTGCTTTTAATAGTGGTTTGTGACAGATGCTGGTAATGCAGCCGGCACACCCACACAGCCCCCCAGCCTGCCTTCATGATGCAGCCAGGTTCCACAGTGCACACAGATTCAAGTCACACTCTACCACCAGAGGGTCCACCCACACTGAAGGCTAGAGATCCCTCATCGAAAGTGTTAATCATGATGGCTACCACAACCTCAACCAAGTTAGCCGATTCAAACGAGAGCAAGGAAGATGAAAACCATTCCCAAACAAGCAAGGTAGGAAAAGGATTTGCAGAAGATCAGGGCTATCTTCAGAAACACCACCCCCAGAAACTCCCATCGGATTACTCTGCAGTCAGTCCGGCTCAGCTCATGCTTGGTCTTACCTTCTCGGATTAACGAAAGGCGGGGCAATTACAAACAGACCCACTCTTTGGGAGGTTGTAACAAGCTCCTTGCTTGATCGTTCATCTGAATAAGGCTGTTGTAGTCATCGGGTGCATACTACAGTACAAGTGTGATACATATGCAACAGTCAACACAAATATGGCATTTTAAAAATCTCCCAAATAAAAAATAAATAAAATGAAAATAAACACAAAAAGTTAAGATGAATACTTTAAATAATAAATTGAACAGACACAGCATTTAAAAATAAAATAATCTTTATATTAACTTGTTAAGATGGTACGATCTGCCAAAAATAATTTTGATTTGATTTTTGTGTTTTGTTTGTGAAATGTTTTTGTGAATGGTTTTGTTACCAAAACTGGCAATGCTTCTTCAGCCCAAGTTTTGCCAAAATCACACATTTTACTTTATTATAGAGAAAAAAACGCACACACACACACACACACACACACACACACACATATATATATATATATATATATAGATTTGCGTTTCTGTAACTGTAGACTGATCCTAATGCTAACACGTGTCCCATCTCTCCTGCATGAAGCAGACATGGTGCTCTCAAACCCAGTCACCCCTCCACACAAGATGCATCATCCACAGGTGTAACATTCAGCATGTGAATGTAATGAGCCATCCAATCTAAATGAAATCATGTTCCCATCATATGAAGCAAGACTGAGATCTGGAGAACGACGATGCCCAGGCAACATCCAAAACAGAAATCGGACATCAAAACGACACATTTCTGGACAATGCTTAGGACAGAACCACCCACGTCGCAGTCTCTATTTACACACAATGCTGCACCTCCAGCAGCTGCAGCCTCTCAATACAGAGGCGAAGGGAGCACTCATTCAAACACAGCCAGCAAGAGGGAAGGCAGCACAAGGAAGAACAGGACTTGGTTAGGACACCTTCCCTCTATGCCAGGTCTCGTGCTTGTGGTCCACTGTGGGGTTGTGAAGCTTCAAGTCAATGTCAAGCCTGGAGTCAATGTGCAGCACTGACCTGGTATCCCTGGAAGAAGCTGAGGATCTCCTTGACGCCGGTGTTGTAGGGAAGCCCCTGCATTCGTACCAGGGCTCCCGGCTGGGGCAGCATGGCGCTGGGGGAGGCCTGGGCAGCAACCATGGAGCCGTGTGGACCAGCAAAGTAACCCACGGTGGTGGGAGAGACAGGGGGGCTGTGGAGGGGCAGAGATACAGGGAGTTAGAATGGGGAATATAAAGGATTTCAACATCTTGGACTTATGAATGAATCAGAATTATCATGACTTTGAATGTATGTGAAGTACAGCCTGGCAAGTCTTTCTGCTATGAATATAGGGACAAATACATTTAGATTAAAAGATTATGGATTGACAACATTACAGAATTCCCCTCTGCAGGCCATATAAACATTAATAATAACTAAGTTTCATCTAATACAACTGCAGGATGAGAAGGGGAGAAAGGACCAGCACCTGTTCCATGATCTGACTCTAGTGGGAGCTCACCTCGGGTAGTATGCAGTGTAGTTCATGTTCATGCTCATGTTCATGTAGAGCTGGGCCTGTGCCTGGGCCTGGGCCTGGGCCTGGGCGTGGGCGTGCGCGTGGGCCTGCGTAGAGTAGTAAGTGATAGCAGGGGGCGCTGCGGGGGCAGGGTGCTGGGGGGTCCTGGGAGAGGCCAGCAGGGCTTGAGGCTGGTAAAGAGCTGCTTCGGGGATCACTGCGGCAGCGGTCTGGAAAGCGTAGCCAGGGGGGGAGAGGCCTGCAAGAGGAGAGAGATGAACACAGAACAGCTACCTTCCTTGTGAACAGGAGAGGGCATCTCTCATCATGCCACCTACAGATCAGAACCCTCGCTAAAGCAAAGCGCACAAATCTTAACTAAGAAAGCAATCTAGTGTTTCAGGTTGTCTTCCTAGGGTGACCACACCTGGTGGACTAACTCTGTAACTTAGCAAAAAATTACAATAGTTGCAAATACAGATTAAATATGATGTTGATGCAGTATTTTTTTTTTATCCTTTTATGCTAAACAAACAGTGTTGATTTTTACCACTTCCTCCCCAACAAGGCAAAGATCTTTATAGACAGATAAAACACCCTAGAGAGAAATCCCCCGAATGTGTGTTCATTTCATTGAGGAGCCCCCACCGTTCACCCCCTCAAATCAACCTCAGTATTACTGATCCAGTGCAAAGGGGAAAGGTCACAGAGCTCCAGCCCCTTCTAAGCAGAACACCCCTTAGCAGCGAAGGAAGAGCGGCAACTCTTCACACTTACATGGTAACTTACATGGCGGTGGGGACAAGCCACTACGGTTTAAAGTGCCACCCATTAAAACAAAACTCATCTCCTCCCCGGAGCACTGGAACACCTCCACGTAGCGGTCCTTCATCATCTTTTTGTGGCACTTCTGAGCCACCAGGAAGGAGCGCTCCGCGGAGTTCATCTGAATGAAGGCATCCCCGGATGGGCGACCCTGGCACGAGACAGGAGACTGCCACTTTAAAACACGTATGAAAAGCTTCATCCAAAAAAGCCAGATTTCTATACTCAAAAGTGTCTGGCATACATGTGTAAAAGAAGCATCTAGGTTAAAATGTGTGCCACACATATGCATAAAAGTATTCAGATTCCCTCAAGAATTAAAACAATGACCTAAACAAGTTTCATCACAATCGGTTCTCTAGATGTTAACTCAAATGTGATGTACAGATTACACATGCACAAAGTGCACAGACTGCCCTGAACAGAGTTGTCTGGGATGGAAAGAAGACTCCTATTGCATGATCCATTTCTGATTTTACTAGGACTACCAAGACACACCGGAGCTTGTTACCTATACACTGTGGCTAATCAAGGTCATAGTAAAACCTGGAATGGGTCAAACCGCTATGCAGTAGGCACTGTCTGGGATGCTCACCTGCTGGTTGAGGACCATGTGGACGCCGTGGGGCTTGATGTCCACTGTGAACTCGGCCATGAACTCCAGGATGTCCTCGATGGTGGCGGTGTAGGGGAGGCCCCTGAGCCGCACGCAGTCCCGTGCCGGCCCCGTCATGATGAAGGGCTGGGGGATCACCGGCAGCATGGGGGGTGGCAGTGTGGAGATCAGAGGTGTGGACATGTACCGGTTCAACACCTGCACCAGAGAGAGAGAGAGAGAGCGAGAGCGAGGGGGAGGGGGAGAGAGAGAGAGAGAGAGGAGAGAGAGCGAGAGAGAGAGGAGATAGACATTACAGCACAACTTCATTACAGTATTAGCCAGCGTAAAATTGTAATTTTGTCTAGTTGACAACTTAAATGGACCTCAGGAGGAGGTGAAACGCTCCACTACCTGCTGCACCTCTGCCGCAGTGCTGCGGAACAGCTCTATGTAGCGCTTGCCCAGGATCTCCCTGTGCTTCTTGATGGCGTTCTGAGCATACTCCTCGCAGGCAAACAGCACAAAGGCGTCCCCCGTGGGCCTCCCATCAGGGTACTTGACGAAGAGCAGCCCCTCCTTGTCGTCCGTCACAGGGCAGTCTGGACCCAGGAAGCTGAGCACCTCCTCCGCGGTGGCGGTGAAGGGCAGCCCGCGCATGCGGATGATCACCTGGTTCTCCTTTGACAGGAACTGGGCGACTTCATTGGAAGTGCCTGAGAGAGAGAGAGAGAGACACACACACACACAGAGGGAGGTGCTTAGGATCACAAGGCAAAACTCTCCAGTGTAGCAGCAGTTGCTTTGTGCCACCCTTCCGAGGATCCTCATTGTTGTATGCCGACAATGTGGCCTCAGTTATACTGAATTCAATCCCCACAACAACTTGATTTCTGCAGCAAGCGTTCAGAATACCCCCCCCCCCCCGACCCCCGCGTAGTAGTACTCAGAGAAACACATGTGGTTTGCTGACTCACATGCACGACTTGGAACTGTATTCCCAATACCCGCATAGCAAGAGATCCCATATCCAGATAAGGTAGTGCACGGGAGGTTGACTCATAGCAAGTTACGTTCAATACCCTTAGCTTTTGTTGTCATCATCGGTCGCTGGCTAGGAACCAGGGAATGGAAGCTGTACCTTTACAAACAGAGTGCTGTAATAGAGGCTGTGTTTCTAAGGTATGTCAGGATGGTGAGTAAACTCCCAATCTTTCGTTCATGAATATGACTGTTTAGGGATGTACGCCTGGCAAAGGAACTGAAGCCCTTATAAAGCACACAATAACTGCCTTTACTGTACTTCCCCCAGATACAGCAATCCATCCCTTCCTGTTTAACTGACAGGTAATGACCATCTAACAGATGATAAAAGCAATGCTGTATGATGTAATGTAATAAATGGAAGTGTATTGATCATGTATATGGATCTGTAATCCAACATTAATTACAACTTATTTATATTTCTACTGCAAAACAGAGGCAACTCACCACCTGCTATTTTCAGAAATTCCTCTCCTGTAGCTTTATAAACCTGTGAAGTGCAAAACTAAAATTAGTTTTGATCCTTGGCAATAAAAAACAATTATATTTGTAAGTCAGGTTAAAAAAGGCTAAACTACAAAAGCAAGTCTTTAATCCTGACTTAAATATTGACGGACACAGCATCTTTCATAGAAAAGGGCAAGGAGTTCCACAATCTGGGGGCATTGTTACTAAACTATAGCTGTGCTGTCCCCTTCACTCACCTCTATATACCGGCTGCCCATGTGATGCTTGTGTCTCTCCAGGGCCAGGTCTCTGTGCTCCGGACTGACAAACCGAACAAGTGCCTCTCCGTTCCGCCTGCCCTGTGCATTGAGGCACAGCGCCACCCCGCCCCTGCAAGAGACAAGAGCATGAAAACCAGAGAGGACTGTCCCAGCCAGGGGACCCTGCCCCTGCAAGAGCTCAGCCAGCCAGGGAACCTCATCCTCAGGTAATCCTGGTGGAGCAATCACTGCTGGGATACAGCATCTGGAACCTCAGAGGTGGTCGTAAGCGCACTGGAGTTAAGAAGCAAAGATCAACAGAAACATGGCGCACAGCGCGCAAGGAGATTTGCGTTTAACTTTGCTGCACGTTTATTTTATATCGAAGCTTGTTTGAACCCATGCTTTTTCTTTAATGTGTGCAAGATCTCAGGAGAGTGGGGAAAGAGAGAGAGAGAAAGGAGAGCTTGGATCAAGCGACACTCAAATCAGAGTTTTCCCAAGCTCAAAAGCAGGCAGCGAGGTGTGAGGGGAATGCCCTGCCCATCGCACACTCACTTGGCGATGTTGAGCCCTTTGAAGAACCTGGCAATGTCCTGGTCTGAAGACTGCCACGGGAGTCCCCTGGCTCGGATCACTGTCTCGCTGTCCACAGCCTCCGACTTCCTGCTGTAAGATGAACACAAACTGTCAGGTACTCCCTGGGCCAGGCCAGGCCAGACGACTGTCACAGGACAGCAGTATACACCACAAGGGAATCAGACAGCAGCCACACTAGCTTTACAAAATCCCTTTACACCAAGCAACCAAAGTCTTCAATGAAGGATCTTGCGAATATAAAGAAAGTAGAAGTTTAAAAGGAAAGTACTTGCTACATTACGTATCACACGAAGAGAAAGTTCATCTTTTGTTTTTACTACTTTTGATCAAATACAAAGCTATTCCTACGTCTGCAGAGAAGATTCGTAGACAACACTCACCAGGCGCCGGTTTCAAACTTGCACTTCACGGTCTCAAAGTCTGTGAATTTGTGATCTGCAACGGTAAGGCACGGAGTTGACACACCAGGGCTGTTAGAAGGATCTTCAGTTTGGCATGTGAATACCAATTCATACAGCGTAGTTTAAAAAACTGTACAGACGGTCACGTTTGAAAGTTGGATGTTCAACGTATCGTAAAGAAGAAACCCAATTACTTATTTTTTTTTTTTAAAGGGTTGTGTTTAAATACAAAGACTTATTGTACAAACTAGCTAGCTAGAAGTTCCTTTATTACCAGATTTAGTTTGCTGCCTCAGACACACAGGAGATTACATGCCTCGTGTTTTATCTGTGCTGGGGCAGTTGTTTTCTTCAAATTGGAACTGTTATCACAGAGTGCGCCAAGGCCAAGCAGTCCATGGCGCTTCTAGGATAATAAAACAAGCAATACCCCCCCCCCCCCAGGAAAATGGCAATGTCATTGCAAGGCATTACTTGCACTGCCATGAGTCACTGCAATAAACATATCTTCAGACTGAGAGGCAACAGAAAGAGCGCGTTTCAAGCGTCCAAATTACCTAGTACTATTAAAACACTCAATAGTGCTACATTTAGAAATTCTACAAGAAAATGTATTTCCATGGCAAGGGTTTCAACCAGAAATCAAGAAAAGCTTCTACTCAAAACGTTTGCCATTAAACTACACTTTATTAATTCTTTTTTTAAATATTTCTAAATTAAGACAGAACTATTGGGCAATTTTAAAAAGACTTACTGTGTGGTTCAGAAAGAAGTCGTAAAACGACTGCTGCCATAGTTTTCACCTCCCAGACCCCTGCGCTTGTCTCTGTGTTTTCTGTAGGGATGTTTAAATCTGAACATCTGAAGTTAAAGAAAAAACTCAGAACAGACAGACGGCTGTGACCCGGTAACCTTTCGAGCCACGAGAGTGCACATCAAAATGACTAATCCTGCAGGCACTGACAGGGACCTCAGCCAAAAGCGAGTTAAATACACAGGCATGTGGAGGGGTCTGGTGACTAGCCTGGGGTCCTGGAGTAATTCTGTGGGCAGGCTGGGATTTGAAAGCAGGCTCCGCTCCACTCTAAGAACTCCTTGTACCCCAGGTGCTTTAATGCACAACGTTAACTCTTTATATCTGATCTCATGGCTTTAGGAGGAATTATCTTCTTATTGGATGATCCTGGAAAGGCTCAGATTGCCTTGGGGATGAGAACACAAAGGATACATTCTGCCATGGAGGAAAGGGTGTGATCCTGTGCAGAGCCGGAGTTGGGACAACATTTGTGAAGCTCCTTCCGCAGGTCAACAAAGGAATAAAAACAATCTGGCAGGACCAGATTCTGTGGGGAGGGGGGGGAGGAGAGAGAGAGAGAGAGAGAGATGGAAGAATACATCAGTGACAGATACCACTCAGAACATAAATGTCATTTTAACCATGCACTAGGGGCAGGGTGTTACAGGAGAGGGCAGGTTAAAGCTGAGGGAACACCAGGGCACTTTTTCAGGAATAGTGGCTTGAGACCTAGTTTGAGGCAACTTTGTTGTATCAAACCCCAAGTCTCCCCTGGTGTGCCATGCAATAGCCCGAAACCTAGTCTCATGAAACCAAGTTCCAAGCCACAAAGTGGACCCATGTTCCCTCAGCTTACAGGTTAAAACTCTGGTGTACCAGATGACTTGAGAAGAGACATGTCTGCAAGCTCTACCAAGACCACAGGGGTGCTTGTAAAACAGATGACAAAGAAAATAACATAATATGCAAAATATTTCTCTGCTTTGCTCCATTTTCTCTTATAAATGTGTGTTAATGCCGCCAGCCTGGCTCCCACCTCGTACCTTGTTGGAGGCCTCTGGATGGAAGACCTGTCTGATAAGCAAGGGCCCGTCTGTGCAGAGTGTAAAGGAGCTCCTACCCAGGAGCTTCAGCTCGCTCGACACGGACTGGTGAAACTGCGGAGAGTAGAGATAGACCCTTTAGTACAAAAACAGACACTAAGGAATTGGGTGAGAAATTAAAATAAAAAAATAACACCGACAAGCAGTACTTGTTTTTCTGAAGTGCAGGAGATATCATCAACATTATTCAGAGTTAGCGAAGCTATCCAAACACAAGTTTTACTACCAGCTTAGCAACAAGCAGAAAAGCTGGTCTGACTGGTTTCTGTTTGCGCAAGAAAAATGAAGCGGGCGGACAAGTTCAAATCAGCAGGATCTGGGATCGCCCCCGGGAGGAAGGTGAGACATGCGGGTAGGTGCAGATTACACACAACAGAACAGATAGCAATCAGAAAAAAAAAACACTTCAGGGAATGGGCCGTGCCTCTTGCAGTGTCCAGTGTTTAGCAGTCAGCTATCTGTCTGTTCTCTGTCACCTTCAGCGGGGGTTACTGGGTTCATGGAACACTTTCAGAAAAAGAAATCCAGCAAGAAATACAAAGCAAAGTGGCACCTTGCATACACAAAATAACAAACCAACATGAAGGTAGCCACAAATCTACACCAATTGAGAACACAACTGAGAGTGTTTGATCCCTCCTCCCCCCATGGAAATGCCTTTATTTCAATCCTTGTGTTTCTGTTCCACACTACACATTTGTTATGTATTATTTGGAAGCCCTTTTTGAATTGCTGGTACTGCATCATGGATTCTTGACATTGCTGCTGCATTCTCAGTATTCAGTTTTAAAAAAAGCACCTTTGTGCAGAGTTTTAACAGAATCTTTTGTGGATTGATCTGTGTGCTAACATGACAATCCTTGCTATCTCTTCCAAGATTTATTCCATTCCTCCCAAGCTTCCACTGGAAATTCAATGCAATGTTGTTTAGGCTTACCACATGTTCTACAGCCAAGTCTTTCATCAAATGGTGACCCGAGTTCACACGACAGCAGGCAGAAACATTGTGGTCCCTTTGCTTAGTCACATCCACCGCAGACCATGGTGCGCCAATGGCTTCAATTTCATTGAAGTATGGGGGGCTGGCGATTAAGTCAGGAACTCTACACGAGTCTATCAAACATTGTACAGCCCATACAAAACCATTCATTACAAAGATGGTTGGACAATAGAAAACACAGTCTAAGAAGTCAAACAGTTCTCACGATTCACTGTAAAGACACGCTGGTGAAAAGATGATTAACTGCAACATGCTGTGAAGCGAAGCAGGTGGATTGAAGATGACCTCACTCATCTTCAACAGTCTTGCAAGAGCCACTCAATTACTTCCAATGTCAAAGAAGAGCGGAATCCAAAATATTGTAATTTATGAGCCTTATGCAAAATGTACCATTGACAAGATAGTATGGTGGTCCAGTAAAGCTGCTCAACTGCAGTAAGCTAAACCGGTCCATTTACACTTAGACACTTGTGCTACATTCACAAAGGAGGACAATTCAAGGACCACCTCACACACTTAAACACATTTACAAAACTGTGCGATTAAAAAGCAGGGCCTCGCAAACAGGCAACACAGTGTGCACTTAAATAAACAACGTCCTGACAACCTAAAATAAAATGAGCTAGTCCAAGATTAGTGCTAACGGGGTCTGTGAAACCAGCCTGAATGAATGAATTTAAAGGTCGATACAGCCACCTTTAAGCGGGACTCCCCAGACCAGACACTTGTATATTTTGGTCAATAGGAAGTCCTTTATTGGAACCTCTCTCAATACATTTTTCACACTTTATTCAACAAAAAACATACAACTGAAGTTTGCAAAAGCATGCTTGTAGAGTGCAGGGATAACCAGGTTAACTGGTCACCAAAGGGGGAGCACATCGGTGACTCTTCTCTTGGTTCAAGTGTCTGTAAATAGACAAGCTAGGAACTATACAGATACATTCACAGAAAAACCCTTCCACTAAATTCCAGCGAACACCTAACATTTCCACATTCCTAATTTGTCTCTATTATAGAATGACTTTTTGTTTTTTTAAACCAAGTCTAAACTTGGCTAATGGCAGCTCCTTTCTTGCGGTCCCTGTGTTCCTTGGTATTTTGCCATCTTAAGCCGGTTGTACTACTTGTTCAAAAGATGCCAGGTGTATGTTATTACAACATTAAAATATACTGTTGGTGTTTAAATGTAAAACAAATTCAACATCACCTCACACCCAGCATTAAAAGGTACACCCCACATGACGGCAGTTTTAAATTTCAGTCACTTGCTTTAGATGGGGTTAGTTAAGAGTTTGATTGTTTTGGTAAATTGGACATGCTTTCCTGCTCAGCTTCTGTGCCCAGTTGGAACAATGTTATGGTAAATGAGTCCCCAAAATAGCGTGAAAAAATAATTAAACAACCTCTTTCTGTTCTAAAAAAATGACACGATGATGATGGAAAATTATTATTATTATTATTTGTTTATTTAGCTGACGCCTTTATCCAAGGCGACTTACAGAAACTAGGGTGTGTGAACTATGCATCAGCTGCAGAGTCACTTACAATTACATGTCATCTGAAAGACGGAGCACAAGGAGGTTAAGTGACTTGCTCAGGGTCACACAATGAGTCAGTGGCTGAGGTGGGATTTGAACCAGGGACCTCCTGGTTACAAGCCCTTTTCTTTAACCACTGGACCACACAGCATCCTATTCATATAAAAATAAAACAAACAGTCCATCTAAACTGCAGACAGCATCACGGGTCTCCAACCCTACCCAGAATACAATGGGAACAGGCTGGTATGCAAACACTATAGAATGATGCCAAGGGAAAAGTGTGTGCGGATATTAGGACAACATTTTGAACGTGCGACTATGGAACTGAAGAGGAATTAATCCTGCGTTTTCAAAATCCCTGCATTCTTAATCCCAGTATTCCAGCTTCCATATGTATGAAGAGAAATGCTGTTGCTTCATGATTCAGACTAACCTCCCCGAGTAAAAATGAAACCACCGACTACAAACATGTGACGAGTCATAGAAAATACAGCACTAAAAAACAAACACCCTCCAGGGGGAGCTGGCTGAGAAACAATATGTTAGTCAGACAGAAAGAGGTTGCTTTTTTGCCAAGTACTGTAGTCTGAAGGTGCAATTTAATTTTGGACAGTGCAATCATCTTGAGCAAGCAGACTTCAAAATATCCACTATATCATTTTCAAATATGAATGTGTCCATGCTCCGTGTATAAGCTTGCTCGCGTGTGTCCCAGTACAATAAAAGGCCACACTGTTTGTGCAAAGGTGTTTGCGTAGAAACACACAGGCACATACAAACCACCTTCTATAAACATCTTAAAAAGACAACTGCCACACAGCGACTCGAATATAAAAAGCACACAAACATCAGAAAGGAAATGTACAAGTTATATTCATTCAAATCCAAAGGAAAGGGACTGCAAGGGTAAAACAAACAAACAAACAAACAAACAAAAAAGCAATACCGTACGTGTGTAAGATGTTAACTAGTAAAATAATACAAATATTCTAGTGATAAACATGTTCAGTCCTTGTTTGACATTGGGGGGGAGAGATGCATGCAGTTCTGGGAATCTATATGGGAAATAACCACAGTATAAAACCAAATATTGAATTATAAAACAGGCCAACCTTAGAACCAACAAATAAATTCATAAAGCTTTTGAAATCTAAAAACTGGTCAAAAGAAAAGTGGTTCATTTAAAAACTGCAAAATGTCATGTTCCCCTGCTCCATACCCACCAAGGGCAACTCCTAGCCCCATTCCTATCGATTGCACCTCTTGGATCAGGCTGTTTACTCAACACTGTTTGTACTGCAAGGCAGAACCAGTTGGACAACACAGCCAACTTTCAGGGAGGGGGCGCGCCAAGCACAAGATAACACACACACACACACACGAAATGAAAGAAAAGCTCTGGCAGCATTTCTAGTGATCCAGTTGCACCCCATCATCTGCAATACCCCCATGCTTGAGTCAATTAGCCAAGGTGGCTACTTAAAAGGGCATCACCCTTTTTTTGCAGTGAGCAGCAACATGATTTGACTTGCTTCAGGACAGCCTGCACAAGGTGTGACAAGTCTTCATTATTTCACATGTGCATCTCTTCCCTCCGATAGCCGACACACTGACTGCAAAGCAGGTCCCCCTCAGCTATCTGCTTGAAGTGTGTGTCACGGCAGTAAATAAGAGGCAGGAATAAAACTAAATGTAGATTTATATAGTGTGTATCTAAAACTCAAACCGCTTCTAATATTGAACTACAGATCTGGCCAGGAAAAAAATATGTTGCCAGTACCAGGTTACGATTGAATAAGCAAAATAAAATCTCCCAGCTTTATTTATTTTTTTCTTTTATAAATAGTATCAATTTTAGAGGAAATCACATTCATTTAGTACCCGAAATCTGGAGAGAGAAGAAAAAACAAAAAATTCTGAACAAGTTTCTCTACTGGAACAGTTTTCTACCGAGCAACATGTGAATATTATTTTGGATATACCAAACAGGTCCGCTTAGACACACAGGTATTTGCAAATGGGTTTAAATATGGACGAGTAAAAATGAATGAAATCTGCACTAAATTTCAAGATAAAAATCATTAAAAAAAAAAGTCCTGATATAAGTTTAGAGGTGTGGTTGTCCATAACATTGTGAGAGGAGCTGGGATTGCTGCTCACGTCTCTCCCATCGTCGCTCGCTTTAAATCAACTCTCAAGACCCACCTGTTCTCTCTTGCTTTCCATGCTCTTTAAGCCTGATATCTGCTATTAGCTGCTGTATTGCTGCTACCATTTCATGTATTATGCTATTATCATGTATTATGCATTTTTTGCTGTATTTAATGTATTATGCATTGTTTTTCACTTCATGTATTATGCATTTCTCTGTATTTAAAGTATTATGGATTTTCTTGTTGTTACTGCATCTTGTAAAGTGCTTTGTGATGGTGGTCCATTATGAACGGCGCTACATAAAATAAAGATTGATTGACTGATTGATGTGTCCAGGAAACAATCCACAGTAAATGCAAGGGATACAATAACTGAATTAAAGGATTGATTGATGACCAAAAAGATCAATTTGAAACTATACCTGCTACACTGTCCAGCAATTGCCCATCCAGGTATTCAAACAGAGATAGAGATATTACTTAGATTTGATAACTGAAGTACAAGCAATCGCACACTGCCCCCCCCCTCCCCCTCTCTTTACAAAGCCTAGCGTGTAATTACAGTTTGGGCGTGTTGTGAAGTAAACATCCCGTCTTCCAGATGTCTGCAGAGTAGAGAACAGAGACAAGACCGGACCTGCTGGTGATCTGTATCCCAGAGTCATCATTGCCACGGACTAACCGGATGCGGCAATTCAAATTCACAATCCTTATCCTACATCTTTCCTTAAAGACAAACACTGTTCTACTGAACCGACGGAAACTTCTAGGGTGCTAATCTCCAGCACCAAGAACAATGGATTTGACACAAACAGTGTTCCGCCTAATTATACAGCTCGTAACTGCACATTCCAGCTAACTGCATACACCCAGGAAACATGCTTCTTGGGATAGTGCGCACACAGATCTGTTCTAGATAATTGCATATTCTGGGGTCTTGCAAACGACTGTGGACAGTGAGCTGTTCAATTAAGAGGGACGAGCTTTAACTAGCCCCCTGTGTTTGTTTTATAAGAACCCTGGCATGGTGCAGTAGGCTACACCCCCCTTTAAATACTAATCAGACAGTCCCACTAACTGAAACAGCAATGTCCATAAATAAGCACAAATGTATTCCTTTGGGAGATCTGTAAAACATTTCTAAACTGCACACCTCATGATCTATACAATACTGGAACAGTGAAACAATCACGTAGTTAACCCTATAAAATATGGCACCAACAGGACATCGGGTCCTTATCACACAGCTTTCATTCATTTGAGGAATTTTCTTATTAATAAAAATGTTATAGAGCGCAGCTGTTGGTTTAACAGTGCACATTTGTGTACAGGTCTAGGAATGACAACTCCACTCAACACTGCAGGGTGCTCTAGTAGTATAGGGACTGCCAATGAAAATGAGCTCATAGCCAAATCTAGGTGCAATACATCTTAGGACATGTCATAATGTTAAAAATGTAACATTGTCGATGTCAAATAAATACATAAATAAAAATAATAAAAAAAGATTGCCACTCAACACTGTAGACCACGCTACTAGTGTACGAAAGAGAATGCCACCCAAAACTGTAAACAAGTCTAATATAATAATACGTCGCTCTATGCCCAAATTGTGATTTTTCGCCCCCAGTATAATTTTTTTTTTTTGATAAGCCAATTAATTAATTGTACAAGGGCATTCATGCGGTAAAGTTGCTTTGTGCTGAAAGAGTTCTTTTACCAAAGGTGAAGCAAGCAGACTAAATTCATGAACCTGTGTTTACAGAAAAAGTCTGTTTATAGGCACACAATTCATTCCTCTTATTCAAATAAAGTCTGGTCAGTAATTAGTTCATGAGGTGTTTGTTTAAATCGGATGCTGTTGCTATTACTGTAATTCTGAACTACAAAAATGTCAACTCAACTGGTCCTAGTTCCAAATTTTGGAGGACAATAATTCATTTATCTATCACACCCTCGGGCTGCAAGAGACTACAGTAACACTATCAATGGCAAGATACTCACTTCTTATTTAAACTACATTGTCACAACAGCAATACTCATTAATAGAGTAAACATTACATGTGGAACCATAAGAAAGTTTGATGTTTCTAACAAGAAGCTTGCTCCTCCCTGCCGAGTATCATTTACTGCAGAATAAAATGCATTCTCCTAATCTGTTTTGTGTTTGTTTTGTTTAGTTTTGTTTTTAATTTAATGGGCATCTCCAGTTGTTTCTGTGGTTGTATTCCATTCATACCCCCCACCTTTACCCCGGGTCTGCGTTTGTTAATGTAAAAGGAATAGCTTAGCTTAGTTTCTGCTCCAGCGGCCTTGCTCCAATCAGTATAATTCTCCCAGTCATTATGAGGCAGTGGACTCACCTGTTGCAGAACGTCGTCTAAAGGCTCGGCTTTAGAAATGTCATCCAAATTCAGAGCCGTGTCTTCTTTACACTGCTCTGTTAGTTCCAGACTGTCGGGTTTTACAAGGCACCTGTGTAATTTCCCCACCTGTAAACGAAGATATTTATATATACAGACAGAAAAATAAAACAGCCTCACCTGTGTTTATTCATTTATTTAAAGCACCGAAAAATGTCAACTTAATTTACCACACAAGCCACTACGAAAATATGCATAAAACATGTACACAATAAAACGAGCTGCAAGCAAAGTTGTTAATTGTAAACCAAGGGGTTGCTAACCTTACTTAACGTTCAATTCTAAACCGATAAACCCTTTACAGCTGTACACATTCAATGCCTTTTCACAGAAACCTTTTAACCAACAGATTTGTTTTTTTATGGAGCTTGTGTCAGCAATCCACTTAAAATTAAACAAAGATGGCAAGCCGTGACAATTCTAAATAAAAATACACAAATTATATTTCCACATTAGAAAAACAAACCAAAACGAAATCTTTCAGCTAAACTGAATTTACCAGCACCTGTTGCAAAATGTGAAAAACTAATAATGCATGAACGGCAAAACGGCACATTTTGGTTATAGGTGTTAAAGTGCTGTGAAACTTTTATATGTTTAAAATGTTATATTATATATTACATATTATTATTATTTTAAAATCATGAATCAGCTCAAGTGGTCCGTACCTTTTTGTTCTGCAGATCCACAATTTGCCACACCAAGAGAATTAATTCCCTCTCATCCGAACCCAGTTTAACCCCATTTGCACCAGCTGTTGCCCCAAACAACACCACCACAGTATCATTGTGCGAAGCCATCAGGGGGGACCACAAGGGGCAGAAAACTACAATCACAGGCACAGACCAAACAAAAAAAATAACACGAGGGTCACCTTTTTTCCAAGTGATAAGGGGGAACGGGGGAAGGGGGGTGGAAAAATCTAGAAATTAAATGTAAAACCAAAAGAAGAGTTCTCAAACAGAATACGAAAAGAGTGCGAGACCGAATGTTCTACCTGGTCCAAACTCATGTGCGTGTTCCTTTTCCCGAGTTTCTGGTCTGACTGGTAAATGAACCAAAAAAAAAAAAAAACACACATTCGGGTCCCTTTCACTCTAACACCATGACAAGCGCTGAGGATTTTTTTTCTCTTGGTTACCTGCATTTGGTTCAGCCCATGCGATTTAAGTCGGTCTCCCAAGAGGATAAGGCCATTGGCTAGTTCCAAAAGGTAAGATTGTGACGTGAGACACTAACATCTATGCAACCCAATCTGATTGGCTTTTTACAAAACTTTTTTCTATCTTTCTCTGACTCACAGCTCCCAGTACAGCAGTATCCTGTTTAAATTTTTTTTTTTTTTTTTTTTTTTTTTTTTCAGGATCACCTTTACCTATTGGATAATTTCAATATTTAAATCACCTGCCTGGACCGGTTTTAAAGTCTTATAATAATCTTTGACAAATGACGGATTATGGGATCTTTATAATCTTTTTGTGAAGAAATATTGTTTTGTTTTTGTAAAATTAAATCTTGGCATAATCGAAACTGTACAGTACATCGCGTATAAAAACTAAACCACAATATTATTAGCCGACCTACTGGGACAGCAGCACGATGGGGTTATACTTGGTTATCCAACATGGTTATCCTAAGTAGCAAGGTTCATTCATGCAACAAAGGAAAGATATCGCATACCCAGAATTTATATAATGTGAGAATAACTAGTGCCAAACTGGTTGTGCATACATCCCTGAGATATACAGAACAAAGCATGATATACAAGGGCTACAGATCTACATTTCCTATTAGGAATAGAAATTCGAGTTTAAAATGGAATACCTCATAAAAACATCACATACCTAAGAACAACAATAATATTTAATTGGATTACATAAAAAAAATAATTAAAAAACAGAGAATGGAGATATTTCCAGTCTAATGCAGTTGGTAATGCAGGACTTTATCATATAGTTACTGGTCGCTTAAGCTAGTTGTCTGCATACAAACATATCTATACTTTGAATACAACTGAAAAAAAAAAAACCAGAAACAAATGTGTTGGGCAAGTTTATCATACAAGTTAAAAGAATAACTCGAAGTTGCATGGTAGGTTTTCATTTCCCATGAATTCCCATCATTGCGTGGGACTCATGGGATTCACCATGCTGTCCCCATGCAGGCACCATGCTTTACTGCAGTCTGCTGTGCTAGGCTGTAAACTTTTAGCAGGGCTTTCTTCTGCTTGGTAAACTTCAAAACTGTCTGCCTGTATTGTATTGCATGGGACCGTGGCGTGCTGCCCTGTGAAGTGCCCACTGGTCTCCCTGTAACGTCACTGTCCTGTCACAGGCAGGCACTTCCTATAGGGGCAGGTCTCCTGTGTGCTGTGCTCCCAGGTTATACAGTAACCAGGCTCAGCTTGGCAGGGACTGAGCAAACATCCCACTCCCACTCTGCTACTAGAAATGCTCCCACAAAGGCACGTCAACTTTTCACTGGGGGTTAGCTTCTGATAACAGCTGTGGAACAGGACTAGCGAGTAATGCACACATATTGTAATGGAAGGGCAGTGCAGGCAGCTTTACAGACATGTACAGCATGTAGTTGGTGATTCTCAACTAGTTCTGGATGAACATGGTATCCTGTAATACAGGAGTGTCCAATCACGGTCCTGGAGGGGCATTCCAGTAAAATGATATAATTATCTACTTCAGGGCCAGGATGGAGGGTTTAAACAATTTAGAGCAGGGAGAGGTCCTGCAGCAGGAGATGTTTAGCAGTTATCAGCTGTACAGTTCTCTGGGGTGGGAGGTGGGTAGGATGTTGGCTGCATACTAGACTGGATGAGCAGCAACACGATTGCTGTTAGGAGGCACGGAGCTTGTGTATTGTAGCAGATTAATGGTTCGGGGTTTGGAATCGGTGGGTGTACTATAGTTGCCTAACTTTGGTATTTTTCCAGGGACCTCATGGGAATGACTATACTCACAGAGCACGGACTGGGAATGGTGCTTCAGAATACCACTAAGGACAATGCTCAATGTGTCAATAGGGTTAGAAACCTCCCCCCCCCCCCCCCACACACACACTTCGTGTACCCCTCCTGGAAAACCAACAGCTGGTATTTAAACTGGTTAAACTGGTTAAACTTGAATGTGGTTTGTACTCTGAGGATTGTACTCCACCGGGATAGGCTGGAATTGTTTAGTGTTTTACAGCACCTGGATTACATCAACCACTTGTCTATAAGGGTAATACATGCAGGTGATGAAATGCAGGATGATTCCCTGATGCTGGAATCGACCAATCAGATTGAAGTGCAGACAGGTTCAGAAGCTTCGATGCCTCTGAACCCAGCTGAGTTTGGCATTGAAACTCTGCACGTCTGTTTTCAAAGATTGCAAATGGCGTTCATTTGTGTCAGATATGTTGTGATTAATAATTCAGTGCTATAAGTGTCAGTTCAGACAATCAGCCTCCTTGTCGCTGTTAGACATGCATTCATGAGCAGCACTGTCCAGTACAATGGCAGGCAGCCTTCTTTTCTGTATGAGTTGCTGCTCAGAAGGTAATGCATTAGTTATGAGCTGTAAGAACCGTGACACAGTCGTACCTGTGCTTAGCGTAGGGCCTTGTGGTGTGAAAGGTGAAACCTTTCAGCTGGAGAATCACAGATATTAAATTCTCTGACCTTGACATGACCGTGAACATGACATGGTTACCCATCTGTCTAGTTTAGTCCCTATAGAAAAAAAAATCATAAAACTAACAGGAAACAAGTGGTTTTAGGTAGAAGCGGTTCAATTAAACGATCCAAGTCTCATAACACTTTGCTGGCCAGAATCCAATATATTTGAGACTGAGAAAATACTTATTAACTGCTACAGGCATTACCATACCCTGGGCAATAAAGGGTTAACATTAACATTATTTTGGCATTGGCGCCCAGAGGACAAACACTGAGATGTATCAGTGTGTGGCGGTCGCCACATAGTACTGCTGTGCTGTACATCATAAGGGGCGTTAGCATCAGCAGCTTGGTTTCGTTTTATAGTGATCACTCACTTCTTTTAAACACAACAGAAAGTGATCAGAATTGCAATTTAAAACATTAATTTTGAACCTCTCTCCCCGGGATTAGACCTGCCCATGTGAACTAATCTTCAGCTCAGGAAACTCTCAGGGCAGCCCAGTCTAAATTCCTCATCAGGGTTGTGATGCTGAAGAATCTTGCTTGGCTAGATCTTCCAGAATACAAAAGGATGGTAGAACTTGCTGCACAAGAATGGACTGTCGGGGAGCAGTATTTTTGTAATAAATGTTTTTTTTAAGTAAGACTCAATTCCTCAGATACACCCTCAATGGCCCTTCCCCCTGCCTGTGCAGGGCCTTTCACACTCCAATCAGCAGTACGGATCTCTCGTTCACGCAGGCCGCGCCCCTCTCCTTGTGATCAGAGCAGGGTGGGAGCGCTCGCTTGGACAAAGCTGCCAAGAAATCTTTTGTGTGCGTTTGGTTTAGTTTTTTTGTATCCCTGCTTTATAGGCTGGTAAAGAGATCCCAGATTGAAAAGACCGAGTCTGGTTCAGCTCTGGAAAAAAAAATAATAATACTAATAAGCTCCCACACATGCTTTTATGGGTAGATAACAGGCAAAGGCACTCAGGAGTCATTTATAAAGGTGCAGAGCGCATCAATACACAGCCAGTGTTTGGCAGGATGATACTCAGCTTGGGTTTTTCCATCTTCTCACCTGTCATTTAAAGTGTTGATGAGTTGCCATTCCCTGTTATTGGCATTCCAGATCCTGTGATAAAACGACAGTAGTTTGGATAAACAAACCTCACAAAGGGTCCCATTGACAGCCTAGTGACAGCAGCATATGGCCAAGCTGAATGACTGATTCGATTGAGGTTAGACGCAGAACAGCAAAAAAGGGAAGACCAAAACACTTGTCATTGAACAGCTATCACGTGTATAAAAACCTTGACTTCTACTGGAGACTGTTATCTCAATTTTTTTTTTATTGTAACATATCTTTACTGTAGAACACAAGCTCTTAAATACCTGCATAAAAAGGGTGTGTTTTCATTTGTGCACAAACAGTACTATATTTGAATTGCAACATACACTGGCATTGTTTTTCCTGTTGGGCGATTCATTCTGTTTCCCTTCAGATTGTGCGGCAGGCTCTCAGGGATCCACACAGCTCTGTCTGGCAGCCACAGTGTGTGAGCTGCTTGGGGACACTCGCTAGTGGCAGCTCCCTCAGGGATAGAGAGACACAGCAAACCCAGTCAGAGCCAAACCCACTGCCTGTTAATCTGTCCCTCAGGAGAAAACAAAACAAAACACAAACTTTTTGATTCAGAGAAATATGACCCCCTCACCCCACCCCCGAATCAGATTAAGACAACATTGGAGCTCTTGTTTCTGGGTCGATGCAGAGCCTCCGAGTTCCTCCACTTGCTGAGCCACGAATTCTTGGCATACCTGCCTGCTGACAGGAGCAGCAGGTAATCCCTAGAGGGATGAGACTGGTTTCAGCAAGCTATTATCCCCCTATGCATGTATCACTTCAGAACAAAAAACCTGATTCCTTTACTGAGAGTATCAGAATCTAGGGATAGACGAATCAACCTGTCTGTCTTCATTAGCTCACAACAGTTTCAAAGTTAGTTATTAATGTACATATTTTTTGATTTCTGTACATTCTTTGACACAACACTCACAATGTGCTGCCGGTATTAATACCCCCCACATGAGACTAACTCTCACATTCCAGTCTAGGAACCATGTGGGGTCAGCTGGGTTCTCCATGCCTACAGCACTGGAAATGAACTGGGACAGGAAGCACACTTCAACACGCATCTTCACTGGTAACAATAAAGCTAACAGGTAAACAAATAAAGCGCTGAGGGTGGAGATCCTGCCTTGCGATGGCTGCTGGGCCAGGCTGTCAGCAGTGGTGCAGTCGTGCCACAACTTGCATAATCGGCAAGCTAAGTCACATGACTCCCATCTCCCACACAACTGTCTGATTCAGTCAGCAGTCATCTTTACAAACTACTTCATCATCGTTCTGCCACAGACACACACACATGTAAAGTAAAACATTCTGACAAGAGGGAGAAAGACACTTTGTGGCAATACTTGTAGAAATGAGATCAATGCATGACCTATTATATGTATTACTAGAAGTTCAGTATACAAATAAAATGTAATAATTCTCATCTAATGAAAATCAATTATTTTAGTGGCGTTCAGGTACCTTCAGATTGAGGACCACAAGAGATGCCTGATTGTCCTGTGCTTGGCTGCTGGCCCCGAGAATTGTAAAAACTAAAATTGGGAACAGAGTGGGAAGAAAGAAATTGTTATTCTTCAGTTCTGAGAGCGGCACAGAACATCCTTGTTTTCATCCTGCTTTTCCTTTGAATTCACTATTTCCACTTCCTCGTTCCTGCTGCGGAACCTGAAAGCAATGTACCAACACCTGTACCTGTCTGAACTGAGTGCATTTACTGTAACAAGACTATTTCTGAGAACATTGCTCCCTCACATGTACTCAGATTGCAAACAATCATATTATGTTGTGAAGGTACTGGATCCTCGTGTGCAAAAATAGTTTTTTTTTTTTTTTTTTTTAATTGGCTCAAAAGTAATACTTACACATTTAAGTGGAGTAGAAAATCTGAATCTTTTGGGACTCTTGACTCTGTCCAGTCAATAGAATCCCAGTTTCCAGAGCGTCCAGTGTTGGACTAATTTATAAATTCCTCTAGCGTAAGAGAGGCATGTTGTCTGGTCACTACTCCCCATCACACAATATAAAGTACAGGTTAAAAGATATATGTTATGTGAAGTACATTTAAAATCATTTAAAATGTCTTACCTGTTTATGATCCTATAACACAAAATAATAGAAAAAAATAAAAAAAACCTGCTCATGGCTGAATAGGGGCAAATAAGACTGCACAGTCCTTCACTTATAGGCTTCCCTTATAACAGTTTCTCATAGTAAAAGCACAGCAAAGTGTAGTAAAGCATAGTGGAAACATGGTCAAGCACAGGTCAGCATTGTGAAGAACAATAATAAACATGATAAGTGCATAGTGCAGCCACAGGAAAGGTATGGTAAAACTGCAAAAATACAATGCAAAAATACTGTGGTAAACCTTAATAAGGGTTAGTGCACAGTGTAACACAGTTCTCCAGAAGTACTTTTTGCTAGAATAGCTTTTAGGCATGCATGCAGAAACAACACTTGAGAACACACATGATGATATTGAACAGGGACGGAATTAGATGCAAGAAAATGTCTCTAATAATGACAGCTTTCTCAGTGCTTCTGATTTTGAGAATCGACACGACTGTAACCTGAAACCCAGGTGCAGGTTGGGAAGCTCAGTCCTGGGCTGCCTCCCAGGTATGTATGTGTACATATAATTGCATGAAATAAAAGAAGCCTAACTAAACCAAGGTGTGGGGTGCAAACAAAAAATGAAAACTTGTCAAGTTGGGACTGGAAAGGCAGCCTAACAGCAACACAGCTCAGTCACAGAGTCTCCTGACCAAATGTTGAGGTCAGCTGAATTTCCCACGCTATACCCAGAGTGCAGTGCAATGGAGGGCCACAATCACAACTATTATTATTTTACACAGTACATATGTTCCTTTATCTAAAGCAAGGTAAGAGTTTGATGGAAACCTGCTGGTAAGATTTATGTCTCTTTGCAGCATGGACCCTCTCCAGGTTTGAGAGAGGTCTGCAGGCTTCATTCCGAGAGGAGTGATATATCACTGAGCTGCTGTCAGGAGAAACCGGGCTTTGAAAAGAGAGGCTGACATAACTGGCCCCGGGGTGATAGGAGGAGGCTGGTAATGAAATGAAAATCCAGAACTGGTTATTGAAATTGGAAGTTAATGTGTTTGCATAACCAGGACTTAAACATCTGCCAGGCAGAGAGCACAAAGGAGAACTTATTAGGGGAAGATGGCTTTTGCAAAACTTTTCTGACCTCATCATGCTTTTATTTTTTAGAATAGATACATATTGCTGACCATGTGCTAACCAAATCCATTGTCTTATATCAGTGGTGTCCAACCATGGTCCTGGAGGACAGTTCCTCTCCAGGTTTAACAGGCACAATTAGATCTTTAACTACTTCAGGTTCTGGGTGGAGGTTTAATTGGTTCAATTAAACAATTGAGAACAAGGTTGGAACAAAGACCAGGATTGGTTGATCTACAAACAGTAAAGACTCATTTAAGAAATATTAAAATAAACTAGAAGTCTTTTCAATGTCTTCAAAAGGGCTGTTCTGCAGGAAAAGGGAGAAGTTGCTCCTAAACGTGTACGCTGTGCAGCTGCTTGTTTTACAGTCACTTGTGTGAGCTCTCGTTGTACATACTATACACACTGCATAGCTTTACTTAACTGGATAGGGTACTTTTTATTTTTTTTTGCTTCCTGGACTTTAGAAATCATATGACATTGTGACCTTTCAACTCTGTTGATGGTTCCATACAACACCATGTAGCAGGCGGAGTTAACAGAGTTGAAAGGTGGCATGGCTTGTCAAGAACCAGGAACCAGAGACAACAGCCAATCCCTGCAGGGTGGCAGCCAGCAAGACCTACTGGAGCTGGCATCATTCACACCATTGAAAAGGGCCAGGTGTCTGTTGCTCTACAGTACTGGAAGGGTTAACACAGGTGCAGTTGAGCTGTGGGAAGCAAACAGCCTCTTGCATGGGCTCCTGCTGGCAGAGTGCCCAGATCAGGCACATTGCAGACATTACACTGGGGACTTTTATTATTACTGCAGAAGAAATAGGAGAATGCAATATTGTGAAGGTGTGGAGAACATCTCTTAAAAAAACAACAACAACACAGAAACAAAAAATAAACACAAACACACACACAGTGATCAGTTAATGCATTCTTGTGTCCATGTTATATACAGTACAGGAACCTTTTCGTATGACTGGATCAGCACAATTCACGTAGAGACCTTTCGTTACAATTATTTAGGACTGACAGCAGCTGACCTGTACATGCAAGCAAGCACAGTACTTTGCAAGCTTTACTGCTCCAGTACCCAAATGAGCAATCTTTGAAAAACAAGATCCGAGACTGAGACCGCCTGTCACTCCTTATGAAGCCTCATTGCGAGACCTAACAGCAGACCAGCAGCAATGCCAGCTTTCAGGATACTGTAAAATGTAAAATCCAAAGCAGCCAATGGAAGAGCCCACTGTTACAGGCATGCAGGCACTCAGAAGAACTCTTTATAAATAATAGCTTGTTTGCAAAACTGCCAGTGATATCACTTCCTCGTTGGACTGTCCCTCTGTCACAGCAGCCAGTCTGCACTACTCCGAGCAAACCCCGGGATAGTAAAGGGAAGCAGCGCCACCTGTTGGTGTTAACACTCACCTCCATGTAGGCCAGGATACTCACAACACTTTTTCCTGATTGGTTACACACGTGACACTGCTTGCCCATTGGCTCAGGCTGTTCCCTTCCTGCTTTTGTTGTTTTAAAACAAAATCTCATCACAGCAGGGTAAACGTGAGATTCACCTTGTTTTATTTGCACTACAACACATTCAAACGAAACGGGGAATATATATATTTCTTAAAGCAGCCTAACCCCACCGTGCACTTTAGTTATTGGCACACAGACACGGGCATGCTGCTTTTAGCACCAGAATAATTAAAGCTTTCCTTAAACTGCATTGAACAAACTAGGCATTAACAGAAAATATGGTTCTGCTGTTTAGTTCATAAATATTCTGCAAGGTTGCACAGTGCTTGACAGCTGACAGCAGTCTTGATGAGCGCTCGTCGGTCCCACTCGCACTGGTGTCTCCGGCGGCCACCGCTGTGCTTTGCCGATAACATTTTCCCCATGTTTTTCCACGCCGTCATCGCTTGGAGACCGTGCCTTGTGAATAATGAGTGATTTGAGCTGTCCTGGACACTAAAGCACCTGCCAACTGAGCACCCACTATTAGCCTCCTGTTGAAGTCTGACATATACGGGGCCCTGCCCATTGCGAGGAAGACACAGCCTTACTGCAGGGCAGAATTACTGGAAATAACTCAATTGGTAAGGAAACGGATACCAACAGAAAAACAGCTGAATAAACTATTAACAAGAAAGCACAGCTAATTATCCCCGGCGGCGTACTTGACTGCCAGATCCGTTTACACATAATAAACATAGCAACTATAAATATGGTTTTCAAATAGCCTACTCGTTTCTTCAAGTCCATCATTTTATTTTCCGTATGCCCTTTTCTTTATTACGGCGAGCTAGTTCCACTTTCCATTCTCTCTAATTTTGGTCCCTCCTCTGATTTATTAATGCCAATTCTACTCACGTTTAGTTTTTTTTTTCTATAACTATTTGTCTTGCCCCGTTGATGTCTTATTTTTTCTCTCTCAGTTTATTTTAATTAATTCAGTCGCTGTGTCACGCAGACACATTGGGTGCGTTCACGGAGATCATTCTGTGCAGAATCTGACCAATTTAGCCAATGATCTTCTATGAACTGGTCAGATTCTGCACAGAATCTGCGCATAATGATCTCCGTGAACGCACCGATTGTTTTCATTCTACATCCATCCGGACTGGATACAGTGTTACCGTGCTACACCTTCCCTCTTCCGCTGGCAGCACAGCAGCACTCTCCTCCGTTCTTCTTCCTGCTGCTTTTTAAATGGAGTTTAACTCTTTTACGCCACCTGCTGGGTTCTTATATTTTTATATTAGCGGCTGGTTTCACAGACCCCCATTCGAACCAATCTTGGACTATTGACCAGAAACAAAAGCAAGAATCGTTTAATTTACTTTTACCACGAACCTCTTTACCCTCAGATATATTGACAGTGAGGGCTTTTGTTTTCTCCTTTTCCGACCCATGATGAGATGAGATTTAAAAATCTGAAACACTACCACAGGTACTACAGTTCAATGGAAGTAGCTTTTTAAAATGAGGGCTGTATGAAAGATAACGGTATCAATCAATTATATATTACAATTATTTCTGTGAAATATATTAAATACAGTTTTGGCCACCTCAATTTAAATAAGAAACTATTGACTCTGTATTATTTTGAACAAGTGCAAGCAAATGAAAATGAATTTAGAGAGGGGGTGGGGTTGATAGTAACAGGACATAGCAATGAATGACTTTTATACTTTATATTAAATTAATTCTTGAAAAGTCCACAGCATAGAATATATACTTCAAATTTTAAAATATATATCTGGGTCTCTTAAATTAACTAAACAGATGCATTCTAAATGTCTTGCTTTTTAAATACAATACCTACAATTCACATTTCTATAGTGCCTTTCATCACACAAATGAACAATTAAACCATTGAAATAAAAACAGTAATACAAAATGTAACAACACAGAAATTAAAAGAGATAAAAATGTGATTTTAATTGTAAAATTAGAAAAACTAAGATAAAAGGCTATTTTGTAAAAACATAACAATTAAAGGAGGAAGTAATCTTTGACAATCGTTTCCACAGGAAGACCTTGTCCACTTTCTAAGAGATTAGAAGTGAGTGTGTTTCTGTTCCTGGGATCTGCTCTGTTGTGTGTTGCAGTGCTGGTCAAGAGGAAGCAAAACTGCTTTCCTCATCATTTTGTTAGGTCTGTGGCTCCTGTGTGTCGCAATCAATAGAAAAGAAAAGCATCACAAAGGAGAACTGTATGTGAATCATAACCTGCTGACGATGACTTAAAAGTCTCCCTGCTTACTGAACAATACACCTGCATCCAGCCTGCTTACTGAACAATACACCTGGATCGAGTTCTGGAAAGTGGACCTTTCTGACTCCATGTTCTAAAGAAGTTCTAACCCAGGAAAAATTCTTCAATCAGTTTTCTTATTACTACTAAGCATAGGTGCAGAAAGACAGGCCATGCTAAGATTTAAATAAACCCTAACTTTAAACCAAACTAATCTTACTCTTAACTGTACATTGTAGGTTATTCATATAATGTTCACTGTTAGTCTATCTAGCTATCTATCTATCTATCTATCTATCTATCTATCTATCTATCTATCTAAGGGCAGCAGTGTGAAGTAGTGGTTAGGGCTCTGGACTCTTGACCGGAGGGTCATGGGTTCAATTGCAGGTGGGGACACTGTTGCTGTACCCTTGAGCAAGGTACTTTACCTAGATTGCTCCAGTAAAAACCCAACTGTATAATGGTATGTAAAAATAATGTGATAACTTGTAACAATTGTAAGTCGCCCTGGATAAGGGCGTCTGCTAAGAAATAAATAATTATATATATATATATATATATATATATATATATATATATATATATATATGCATACAGTGTTTGTAGTAGAGATCATTTTCCAAAGGCAAGAACCTCAGACTTACATTTCCGTGTGTTTTATTGAGTCCCTTGTTGACTCATTTTAATACAAAGAAACAGAGAGGAAGAGTTGAGCAACAGCTTTCTTTGTAATGACTGAGAAGTCGAGACATGCAATACAGTTATTATTATTATTTGTTTTATTTAGCAGATGCCTTTATCTAAGGCGACTTACAGAGACTAGGGTGTGTGAACTATGCATCAGCTGCAAAGTCACTTACAATTACATCTCACCCGAAAGACGGAGCACAAGGAGGTTAAGTGACTTGCTCAGGGTCACACAATGAGTCAGTGGCTGAGGTGGGATTTGAACCAGGGACCTCCTGGTTACAAGCCCCTTTTTTTAACCACTGGACCACACAGCCTCCTTGGTACAATGCAGGGGTAATACCACAAACATGACAATTGTATTGCCAAAGTACTGGAACTTATTTTCATGGTAGTACAGGCTTTAGTAATCCATGAAAAAATACAATAATAATAATAACACACACACACAACAAAAAAGCAGAATTGTCAATTAAGCATTGTACCTACAAACTAGAGCAAGTGCATTTCCATATATTCTGTACATTTCCCTACGCAATGCATTTTGAAACTTGTTACAGCATTAATAGATCATGTGACAATTCTGAAAAAGGTGCTGTGTATACATTTACACTTAGAGATGGGGCTTTCTGTGTCTGTCTGTAATTCCACGTAGGCTCCTAGAACCCCCTTCTCTCAGCACTTTTTAAAACATTTTAAAACTAATTTTGGGCTGTCCATTTACCCGCTAACTTGAACAGCTGGTAATTGCATTATGTTGTCTATAGTGCACAATACAACTGTTTGGATTACTGTTTCACCTTCAATGCTAAAATGTCTGATTCTGAGTTTTGGAAAATCTCCAAAAAATTAAAAAATAAATAAAACAACAACATGATTTTGTGCATATAAAGGGATTTACGGTATATATGACATTACTGTATGTACTCTAATACATACAATGTCACCCAGTTAAGCATAATACCTAGTTATGGACATTAAATAGGGAATAAATGGGTACCAGCAAGTCACGTATTTAGACTGTCGGAGTGCTCTGAACACTGTGGTCGGTTTGAGAAGTTTGTTTTCTTGATATAAATGACATTTCGTTTGTCTTCTCGGGTGAGGTGGAGGTGGTGATGTGATGAAAGAGGTTTCTGAATCCTGACTCGCTCAGGCTGCTTCGGAACCGGCGTGCAGCGAAGGCGTACAGCAAGGGGTTAATGCAGCTGCTGATGAAGGCTAAGGCTCCAGAGACCAAGACCCCAGTCTGGGCCACTTCATCAAGCCTGTCTGCTGCTTCTGGATATGACTTTCTTATCAGCACAGACACCACCATCATCAGGTTGAATATGTGGTGAGGGAACCAGCACAGGGCAAAGGCGATCACCACGCTGGCAATCAGTGAAGCCGATTTCTGTTTGGTCTTGAAAGTCATTTGCTTTATACGTCTCCCCACGCAGGCGTAGCAAATGGACAAGACAGAGAAGGGAATGGCAAAACCCACCAAGGTCTCCAGTACCAGGCAAACAACCTCCTGCATCTCTGAAGTGTACACCCGGACAGTACACTGCAGCTTCCCATCCACATTGTCAACCCTCTGTGTCAGAATAGTGGGAACGCCAAACAGGAAAGCCAGGATCCAGATGACAGCCAAAGCCTTGAGTAAGACACCTTTCTTCTTCCAGTACTGCAATGCAAACGGGTAGATGATGGCTACAAAGCGATCTGCGCCCATCAATGTGATCAAGAACACGCTGCCGTACATGCTGGAGTAGATTACGTACACCATTGCCTTGCAGAACGTCTCTCCAAAGACCCAGGCACCAGCCAGAGAGTAGATCCAAACAGGCAGAGTGATGAGGACCACAAAGTCACAAACAGCCAGGTTCAGGATCAGAACCATGGTGTGGGATCTGTGTTTGATGTGGCGCAGAATGATCACAATGACCAGCAGGTTTCCAGGGACCCCAATGAGGAAAGACAAGCCAAGGATCACACAGGCCAGGGGTCTTTCTATGTGCCAGAACTCTGAGTTCGATTCACTGCCACCGTAGATATGGGAGTCGTTCATCTTGAAGGCTGCCAGCACACACTGTCACACAGCTTTTTTCTAGTTCCCTATATAAGACTGAAAACCACAGAGGAAAATGACTGATACTTTCAACAGATTCCGAGTCATACTGTAGGCACGCCTATAGTAACTACAGAGGTTAATAAAAAAAGGCTAACAAGTGACATGCTGGTGGCAGCATCGTAAAACATGATAACTAATGACTCCTGGAGTGCAAAAATTGAATTTCATGGAGAATTATAGAAAGTGTATGAATGGCCCCAACTCCACTTCCTTTGAAGCAGATACTCCTTTTTTTCTTTATTACAATTATTGCAACAGATGGGAAAAAACATTTGCTGAGTTCTTGTTCCAGCATCTGTTAACGTTCACTATGGATTTAGCATGTTTAGTAAACTCAGCCACCTCCATAATGTCCTGGTCATGTTCAGACTGAAGAAGAAGCAGTTATTTTTAAGAAAGAGAGACAGAAATGCAGGCAGATACACAGATGACCAGCCACTCCCCAATCACTGTACAAATGACTTGCTTTGGTCCTAACAGTTATTTTACAGTGTGGGAGCTCTGGTCAGTTTGAGAAGTTGCAGTAATGATGTGCACTCAATTGTATAGTTGTGTTGGAGAAATACAAATAATAACTATATATCAAGAAGTAAATAAAATCACTTTTTTTATTTAACACAAAATAAAACTCAGACTGGTAACTTTTCGATAGTCTAGCTTTTTTCAAACTGTCACAGTGCTGATGGTTGATCTCTTCATTCTAGGTGTGAGAAAATTTTTATTTGTTTCCTTGGCCCTGGTGGTCGAGGTAGTGATCTCCTGGAACAACGTTGTTATTCTGGACTCCTTCATGCAGCCTTGGAAACGACGGGCAGCAAAAGCATACAGCAGGGGGTTAATGCAACTGCTAATGAAGACTAAAGCCCTGGAAATGTAGACTCTAGTCTCAGCAACTACAGCTAGCATCTGCTCGCCTTCCATCAGTGTGGATGCTATTCTGATCAGGTTGAAAACATGATAAGCAATGACCACACTTGTAATCAGCGTAGCAGACTTAGGTTTGATTTTGAAAGTCATTAGGATTATCCGCTTCCCAACGCGCGAGTAACAAATGGATAAGATGGAAAAGGGAATGGCAAAACCCACTAAGGTCTCCAGCAACAGACAACCAACCTCCTGCATTTTTGTTGCGTACACCCGGTCAAGGCACTTTGGCTTCCCATCTATATCGTCTGCTGTCTGTGTCAGAATAACAGGCATGTCAAATAGGAAAGCCAGGATCCAAGTGATCTGCGCTCATCAATGTGATGAAGAACACGCTGACGCACATGCTGGAGTAGATTACGTACACCATTGCGATGCCCCATTTTTATACTGTTGAAGCTGAACTATTGAACTCAATTAGGATCTTAATTTAAATAAAATACTTAAAAAGCTGAGACAACGGCCCACTTTGTGAGGAATCAGAACAGACACGCATAGGGTTACCAGATTTCAAGAGGGAAAAACTGGGGCATTTTTTTGTCAGACACAAGAATCCTTCATCAGAGTCCAGTGAGGCACTGGGGTTTTCCAAAGACTGAGGACAACCATTAAGCATAATAGCTGAACCACGAGCAGCACATCATACCTTTAGCAGTTAAAAGAGGTAAAAGCAACGTTTTACCAGTTTGAGAGTTTGAGGAATGTACACTGGACTGCCTTACAGTGTACCTAGGGTAACATTAGGCAGCCCATCCTCATCAGGATTTGCGAAACCAGTTCGACTGTATCTAGCGCAGGAAACTCCAGACCAGTCTATACAGGTGAGACCAGAAGCCACTAGACACTGACGGGGGAACTGCTACAGAGACTGTTGTGAACTCTGAGTATGCAGGTGACGGTTTAGTCGCAGATCCGTGCAGATCTGTGCGGTTCTGTGCAGCCTACCGCTTGTCACAGCGAGTTGAAAGACGTCACACGCAGCCCAAGCAAGCTGACTGCTCAGATTTTACAAGCCCGACAGTTCAGCTTTTAAAAGTAACTGCATGCGACAGCACAGCTTAAATAGTCTTATTTGATGTCTACTACGATAGCACACACTTGACTAATGCAAAGTGTACAGCAAGGTGCAAAAAGCTCGCAGTTCAACCCGCTCTTTTTCTACTGATCTGCGGAATCTACAAACGATTTAAAACTCTGTGGCACGCTAACCGGAAGGAGGAATTTTAGTGACGTAACAAGATAACCGGAAGAGATGGAGGTGGTTAGAAACTCCGTGAAATAGTAATTGGATATAGTGTTGTGTTGGAAATAGAAAGAAAGAGAAAACAAATCGAATTGTTCGCAGTAGGGACTGTGAGAGAAAGAGCAAAGAGCAGCAAAACGGAAACCTAGGGAGAATCAAAATACAGTTATTTAAAGGAAGCTGACGATAAGAATGGTAAACAAATAAGGCCAGGCTGTCAGAAATATCACTGTGAAGTACGTGTATCGCGAAAAAAACAACCAATACGTTTAACTGTTCAAGTGTGCCATACCAAGCGGAGTTTAACTACGATCAAAAACTTACTCGCGAGATTTTTATTTACTAACCGCACATTATACGCGAGAAAAAAGGAAGAAAAACAACTTCACACCCACTGTCAATAAAAAAAAAGAAACTGGCACATTCTGTGACTGTACTCGGAACTACACGCTTTACACAGAAAATATGATTTCATTATATTATAAATACTGTATCGTACTGTTTTCAAAGTGACAGCGATATTGTTGCTTTGCTGGTATAGCTTGTCGGTTATATTAAGAATAAATACAGAAAGAAAGTTAATTAATAAACCGAGCCTCTGAGTGGTTGCCGTTGATTATATATTGCTGTTATTAATATTGCTACTTTAGACAGTTGTTACTTGGGGTAGCCGCATTGCTAGTGGTAGGATGCCGCTACTTTTCCTGGAACGGTTCCCTTGGCCCAGTTTGCAAACGTACACTGGTCTTAGTGCGGTGTTACTGGCTGGCAGTGTACTCAGCGCCTATCACACTGTGACCGAGCCAGTCCACGAGGATCTCGGTGCCGAACTAGACAACTCTAAAATTCTGCACAATGCGACCACAGGGCAAGATCATGAAATCCACGACATCGACAGTGGGGTGGCTACAGACATATTCTGGTACCTCGTTTCAGACAGTTTCTTTGTATGGGTAAGTTTTTAGTCTACTTTTTTTTTTTTTTAATTTATATTGGAAGTTCAAATGTTTTGTTTTATGTTTGTGTATGTGTCATTTAACTCCCAACTCCAGGTAATGAATCTGTCAATACTGTTATCCAGTAGCCAATTTTAAGATAATTTGTTTGCAAGATTAGACAATCATCATAGGCACTTATTACAGGCAATGTATAGCTTGATTTTACTTGTAGCCAGTGCAGTGTTCATGGCTATCCTTATTGACACTCTGTGCTTTGTACTGTGTCTTATAAGTGCATGGTTATAAATATATAAGAAAACATGGGAGTACATGTGTGAATATTGGTAGATCTAAGATCTTAATATGTAGGCCTATGCTTTTTAGCAAACTAGCAGCCAGGTAGGAGATGTTTAAACATGTTATATTGGTTTACTGAATATTTTGTAATCTATAGGTCCTTTTATTTAAATAATTGTTGGCAAATTATATATATTGCACACTGCAGATGCATCTTCCCCTTTTTAGTTTAAACAAATCACTGGTGTATCTATGTAATGTAGGTAGCCTCTTCTATACAGTGCATTTACAGAAGTACCAAATGACATGAAATATTAAAGGTTTGCATCAGTTCAGGCAAAAAGGGTTAATTATACGATTACCCTATACCCCTCTGGGATAAGCCACAGATTGATTTCTGTAGAGCATTTTACAGCACTTGGGAATTGCATCAACCAAGCTGTCAGAAAATACCTTCTGTTTAAGGAACTGACTACAAAGACTTTGAAAACTCCAGATACATACACTTGCACTGAGGGCTTTAATAAATAACATGACCTTGGTAAGCTTTTGGAAAGCAGGCCTTTTTTACCACTTATTTCAAAGTCAAAATATGCAATGAATAATATACACGTGCTTGAGCTATATCGTCTTATATATCGTCTATTTCTCTTCTGACAGGTTCTTGTAAACACAGCCTGTTGTTTCCTGATGCTAATTGCTAGAATTATCCAGTACATGGTGTTTGGCCCCTTGCGTGTCAGTGAGAGGCAGGTAAGGATGAAAATTAAAATCACAATTCATTTTCACAAATTCTGTCACTAGGCCATTTAACAAAAATCAATCAATAAATAAAACATGAGTAGGGTACCAGTCAAACGGAACGAAGACGAATCACTAAAAACTACCATTCTGTTTGTTTGCAGCACCTGAAGGACAAGTTCTGGAACTTCGTCTTCTACAAGTTTATATTTATCTTCGGGGTCCTGAATGTCCAGACTGTGGAGGAGGTTGTGATGTGGTGCCTCTGGTTTGCAGTGTTGGTTTTCTTGCACCTCATGGTCCAGCTATGCAAAGATCGCTTCGAATATGTAAGTAACAGTACTGTAGAAAGAAAAAAAATCTGATTGAATGCTTAGCCCTAACATTCTTAAGTCACATTGTAAGTCTGGTTTTGCAAGGCTGGAGACTGGACGTTGCTACATATAAAATGTAAAATCAAGTTGGGTTGTAGTTAGCTGTTTATAAATGATGTTTATTAGGAATAAGTGCATGTTTTTTTTACCATGTCAGTTGTTTCTTATTAGTTTTGTAACATTGGCAGTTAAATTTTCAAGTCACAGAAATGATCCTTCGATGCTTTAACCCAAACATCACAATCTTTCATTTTTCATATCTAGTTGTCTTTCTCACCCACCACCCCGATGAGTAGTCATGTCCGAGTCCTGTCCCTGCTGGTGTCCATGCTGCTTTCCTGCTGTGGGCTGGCTGTAGTGTGTGGGGTGGTTGGCTATATCCAGGGAATGCACACTGTTGCCTTCATGGCTGCAGAGGTAAGCACATTTTCTTGTTTTTCTTTTAGATATGTGGTACTGTAGATAAAGACCTGAAAACACCTGCTTCTATTGATGTTTGGTTTCTAATAAAAATGAGTTGGTGCATTACTTCAGGCACAGAGTTTCTGAATCCAGGCAAGGACTGTAGAGAGATAAATTATATTATCTAGTAAAACCATCTGTAATTAATAACTGGAACTGATTTCTTTCTTTCTTTCTTTCTTTTTGTATACTGTAGTGCCTGCTAGTCACAGTCCGAACAGGTCATGTCATCATGCGGTAAGTACTGCATGAACTTTCAGAAATAGCTTGTCTGGAAGTCATTTTCTCCCATTGTATTTGTAACCTTCATATATTTTTCAAAATCCAATTACGGAAGGCAGTATCTGTCTTTAACACTCAACACTTGGAAAACACGCTGAACCAGTCAATACGTACAGTTGTCTCTCTACAGTATAAAACTGTGATCAGCAAGGAGGTAAAGGTGTTTTGTAGGGATTTATAACATACCTGAACCCAAGTCATTTTACATGAAGGAAACCACACTTTTGTATGTCTCGTCTTCATTGTGGATCCTGATTCTTGCTGTTTCTCACTTCAGCTACACTATCCACCTGTGGGACCTCAATCACGAAGGCACCTGGGAGAGCAAGGGTACCTATGTGTACTACACAGACTTCTTCATGGAGCTGACCTTGCTCTCCTTGGACTTGACGCATCACATTCACATGTTGGTAAGCATAAGGCTGTGTTCAAGAGAATTCACAATCAATATATATTGATTTATTCATGGTGTTCTGTAACTGTGTTAGGATGCGTGTCGTCTCGTTAATGAAGTCATCCCAGAGGACCTAAACAGAGCATGCTGAACATGTAATTGATCCATTGTTAAAATAGCAGGTTTGTTGCGTGATGTAGAATCATGCAGCTATTGGATTTCATTCAAAGCTTGTAGTCTTGTGTTTTCTTCAGTTTGTCCTTGCATTTATTTTACTGGTTCCTGTATCAAACCCTATAGTATAGGGTGTTTGTTACAGTCTTTAATCCTTTTTATTTGTTTTTTGTCTCCTCTTTGTCCAGCTCTTTGGTAATATCTGGCTGTCCATGGCCAGTCTGGTTATTTTCATGCAGCTTCGGTACCTCTTCCATGAAGTTCAGCGCAGGATTCGCCGTCACAAAAATTACCTTCGAGTGGTTGGAAACATGGAGGCGAGGTGTGTACAGAAAAATAAAATCTTGGGAGGTTTTGAAGGAATAGCAACATGTGCTGCTGAACTATATTGGGGTGAAGGTGGTTTAACTAATCTGTGTTTTATATCTGCTGTCAGGTTTGCCGTAGCCACTTCTGAAGAACTGGCTGCCAACAATGATGACTGTGCAATCTGCTGGGATTCAATGCAAGCCGCTCGCAAACTGCCATGTGGGCATCTTTTCCACAAGTAAGTAACATATACGTGTGCTGAAAAATGTGATGAATCAAAGTTTAAAAAATTCACATAAAAACAAGTGGATTCCCATGGCTGGCTCTGACTTTTCTTTCGATCCCATAGCTCCTGCTTGCGTTCCTGGCTGGAACAGGATACCTCCTGCCCTACGTGTCGCATGTCCCTGAATATCAACGAGAACAGCAGAGCCAGGGAAGACAGGCAGAGGGAGAACTTGGGAGAAAACATTGGGCCAGTGCCGGGAGTTGAGGCCAGGCCTCACATCAACCACCACAACCACTTCTTTCATTTCGATGGTGGGTTTTATAAAAGGAGGCTCTAAAGCAAGTCATTCTCAACTCCATTCCACAGTCCAGTCTTTTGTTCTAAATCTGCATTGTTTTTCAGTGCACATAAAAAGATCATCCAAAGACAACATCTGAGATCTGAACTAGTCTGTTTTTACAGTAATTGTTCTCTATATCCTTCACACCTTGTCCATAAAAAGGAAACTGGTTAAGACAAAAAACAGGTCTGCCTAGGGCCCTGCAAGACTTGATTTGACAACTGCTGGTGTCATATCTAGTGGTTTGCCTAGAAGCATTGTTTGGCTGAATGTCTTGTACCTTGTAGGCTCCCGGATTGCAAGCTGGCTGCCCAGTTTCTCAGTGGAAGTGATGCACACAACTAACATCCTTGGTATTACACAGGCTAACAACTCCCAACTCAATGCTATGGTGAGTATGAATGTTGGAAAACGGTGATGTTGTAAAATGCATATAGTTTTATGTTGTTGTTCTGAGCTCAACAGAGTCGCATTGTATTCTGTATTGCAGGCACACCAAATCCAGGAAATGTTTCCCCAAATCCCTTACCACCTAGTGCTCCAGGACCTGCAGTTAACACGTTCAGTAGAAATTACCACTGACAACATTCTGGAGGGGAGAATCCAGGTGCCATTCCCCACACAAGCAAGTATTATACCTGAAAGGAGGCTTGCATTGAAGTTAGAGGCATTGTTAAAGTTAACTACCTTTTTGCAAACTTTTTATGACCGCAAAAGCGGAATGCAAGCTGGCATTTCGTTACTTGTGTATATCCGTATCTTTTCTTGCTGATGTGTCATTCTTGTTTTAAACTCTGCTGGATATGTTTCAGTCATGTTTATTACACTGTGTCCTGATTTTATATAGGTAACAGTGTTGAATTGTTTTTGCAGCCAAGTGAGCAATTACCCCTGGAGCTCAGTCCAGGCACCAATGAGGCTGCTGGAGCCAGTGGAAGCTCTGAGAATGTACCCAATGAGACAGAGGACTTTGAAGCCAGGGGGAGTCGCTTCTCCAAGTCTGCTGAGGAGAGACAGAGAATGCTTCTGCAGAGGAAGGAGGAGCTTTTACAGCATGCTCGCAGGTATGGTGCAGTCACATTAGGAGGTGCCTGTCTGACTGTCTGTCTGTCTGTCTGTCTGTCTCTGTATGGATATATGAAAGGATGTAACTCTTTCTAGAGAACTGCATATTCAATTGTGACAAAACTTGCTTAGAGTTATTTAGAGTGTCAGAATCTGAGGATATAAGAAGATGCCTGTCTGTCTGTTTACATACAAATGTGGTAAGGTGTGCATCTTGCCAACATGTTTGTGTGTAAATAAATATATCCTACTTAGACTGTACAAACCTGGGTTTCTCTGGATTCAGTCTGAAATCTTTGTTTCTAAATGTTGTTTTCTGTTCATGGGTACTGTAGGCGATATCTTAGTAAAAGCCCTGATCAGGAGGAAGAGGAGGATGAAGACGAGGATGAAGAAAGTATCCTCTTCTCAGAGCGGAGTTCCTCTAGTACAGACTCTCTCACAGTGCGCCGCAGGATGCTGGCGGCTGCTGCAGAAAAGAGAATGGAGAGGCAGCAGGACCCTCTGCTATAAGGACTTCTGGAGGGAGATACAATGATGCTTGATCTTTATACCAGCAGCGGCAAATTCTTCTTGAGTAAACTGACTGGAGCAGTGTCACAGTTACAAAGGAAAAAACTAAAACAACAACAAAAAAGGCAAAATGAAGCTTTTTTTTTTTCCTTCCACATCTCACCGACAAAATAAAGTTGTTTTTTTTAATGTGAGCATGACACTTTGCCTAAATTGCTTGGCTGTTTTTAGGTTGCCTTAGAAAGACAGACCTTTGTGGGACTGTTATCATAGACTGTTGCTGTTAACAAAGCCAAATACTGTAGCATTTAGCTTTTAAAATCTACGTATATATTTTTAGACACAAGGACAGATAAAATGACAAGGTATATGGCATTTGGTTATATCAAATGCAGAGTGATTTCTATTGGTTTAAATTAATTTCCTAAAATTCCTGTTTAAATTAGCCATCTTATTTGTCCAAATGATTTAAAACAGAGAAAGGACTTGTGTCTATTTTTGTAGAGATGCAGGCACTTGGTCTGAGAATCTAGCAGCAGATCAAGTTGCAGATTTAGGAATCGCACACCCCTTTAGTATTTGAAAAGATTTCGTACTTGGGAGTGGCAAAACTGTGGACTGTACTGCTGAGAAGCAATGGGGAAAAAGTTCTGTCATTCATTTTCTGTTTGCCATATAAAGTATCGCATCTAAGGATGGGTTAATATTTAACAGGTTACGCATTTTGGAACCTATTTATGCAGCAACATGTCAAACAATCAAAGGAATATATAACCCAAATGGTCTGTTTACAGCTTTTTCAAAAATGGTATGAGGATGTGCACAACAAACACGTCTTGTGTTTTTACTGAGAAGAAAATCTTGAAGCTGCAGACAGGAAGCATACATTTGCATTTATAGTATTTATAGTTTTGTTTAGCATTTTGATAGTCTGAATAAGCTTGCTTTTGAGTAAAAGATTAAAAGCATTATATTAAGAGCTGCTGATTCAAATGTGGAAGTTTCTTCTGAGGGCTAAGTTTGATATGTATTCAAGATTAAATAGTGCTCCTACAATTAAAATAGCACTCCCATAATATCAGTCAGTCTAGATAAAGCAAGAGGCTAATCAAAAGCTTATCATAAGGACTTAGAAATACTAAAAGAAACAAGAAATTGAATGACAAATGTTTCCACTAGAAGTCTCTTCTTTTTGGAGACATTGAAGAGACTTGTGGTCGAAATGTATTTCTAAGTTCAGCACTGTTGAATGTTTAATAGTTCTGGATGAGTCCTTGTTAAGACTAAGCATTTACCCACGTTTGTTCTTTTAGTGCCGCTATGATGCTTTAAAGCAGTGCTGATGGATGATGTGCAGATCTCAAAACAATTGTATACAAGAGAGCAATTTTTCCAGATTTTTACTTGTAATAATTTGGCTGCAACACCTGAAGTACATTGTTTTTATAATTTAAATGTTGGGAACCTCATGTACCCCAATGAACACTATTAGAGTCCCAACATTTAGTTGCACTCTGATGAAATCCAAGCAATTACCAAGGTTTTGTTGAGATTGTGTTTGATTCCCTTGGAGGTTGCACCAGCATTTACATTTCCCTTATGTCATAAAAAAAAGCTTTGTATGTAAGAAGAATTTCAGTGTTCCAGATGTCGATGGATCATGTTTCAAATGTCATTGTGTTACTTAGTCCTGCTGCACAAAAATATCTTTGTAGCAAAAGTTGTAAAGGTATTTGTTATTATGTGAACCATGCAACCAACCACAGCTGTGTTACATGTATATTTCTACCATCCCAACTACAGTATTTTATATTGTCAAGCAATACGGTACTATCGTCCATGTTGAGACTTCTGCAGATGGGTTTACCAACTGAGAACAAGTTTTATGAAACTGGAAAGGTATAATCTATTTGATTCTTTTTGATAACCCCCAAAACATTTGTGCCCAAGTAAAAAGAGGACTACAGCATAATGTGCACATTATATATATATATATATATATATATTCATTCTTTAGAAGCTGATTATACATAGATTTTTGTAACTCATTTTTTAATGACAAAACACTGATTTTTTTTTATTAAACATTTTGCTCGCCCTGCAAAAGGTAAAAAGCTGCAGAGCTACAATAGAAGCCTTTAACCAAACCTAACTTAATTTTTTGAAGTGATGCATTTATTTTACTCTTTTTAAAAAGTTTCCATTTATCTAGACTTCAGATTGTCTGCTGTTTTGTTTGAGCTTTTAATTGTTCAATAAATAAACTGCCATTACATGTTTTTGTGAGTAACACGTTTTATTGTGCAACTTATTGGTCAGCAGACTTTGGATGTTGTGCATGCTTTCACACATGCAGATTTAAGAGCCTTAAAGCACAGAACTTATGTTCAACAAAACAAAGTGACATTTTGAAGAGCAAGGATGATACACATGGCAGAAACCTAAGAAGCAAGAAAAGCTGAATATATGCAGAAAAAGAGCAAGTGTGTGCGCATGGTGGTCTTACATGAAACGGTTCTGAAATGACTGCAACACTTGGGAGTACACATTGTGATATGCATTTAGATCTGTGTGTAGAGGTGGTGTTATCACAGATACCGGTTAGCATTGGGCTTTCCACAGGCATTATTAGGAAGTCTAAGATTAGTGCTAATAGGGGTTTGTAAAACCCGGCAGTAATGAGGTTTCATTTGTAATGGTGGCTACACCAACCCGATTATACTGCTTCACAAGCTTAAGTCGTAGGAAGAGACTAGTTTGGAAATCACATGATTTAGGAAGCATAGAGCATATCCAAAGACACATCTGTTGAATTTCATATTGCAGAGAGGACTCACAAAAGTGACATCATTTTCACCGATATTAATTCAAGAATAAAGTGGTAGATAAAAAGAATATTAAATTCAAAGGATTTATAGAATGCTGCCATACTTCACACTGGTAATAGCCGTAATTTAAAACATACTGTTAAATTCATCATTTAAATAAGTAAATATCGACCTGGCTTTTTTCATGTAAGTTCAAGCAAAATGCAAAAGTGTATAGTTCTGGTAATGTAATTCCCTTTGCGAACAGCAGAGGGCAGAAGATCGTAGCTCTGATGTTGCTGCACTAATTAAAAACAGCAGGCGGTCAACAAGTACCCCTGGGGCCGGTTTAGGGCCAGAAACTGGTACTTCGTCAGAATGTGGTACGCGTACCCGTTTAACGCCAGAAAATGGTACGCTGTCAGCGCTGTGATTGACTACTGCACAAGTCACTACGAACAAGACAAACTGTAATTCACAAACAACATCGTATATGTTTACAATTGTAGCTAACCCCATGCTTCTCAATGAAAGTTCCATACAGTAATGGGCGTCCACAAGGGAGCGGGTGGGGGGCACTTGGAATCTGAATTTACAAAAAATAATAATAATAATTTAAGGCTCTCAGTTAGTGGTAGGCAGTGGTACAGAGGAGTCATCTATTCGGGTGCTGAAATCATGTTTTTGAAAGCACCAAGCTGATCAAAAGGATACCAAGCTGGGTGCGCTCAGACTACTGGAACAGAAAGGCAGTGCAACGTTAAAGAACTCACACATTCACACAACCTGAGCGCGAAGAAATCAGGACCAGTAAGGGACCTTATTAAATAAAACAATTATTTGTTGACGTTCGTTAGTCTGAATTTGATAAACGGAGTCAATATGGAGGCACATTTACAGCATTGCTTTTCCTCAGATGTTGTGCACGTATACAGTATGTGCTTTACCTTTCTGCTGCATTTATAAAAATGTAATCCTGGCTTTAAACCCCAGCTCAGCCAGTGACTCACTGTATGACCCTGAGCAAGTCACTGAACCTCCTTGTGCTCTGTCTTTAGCATGAGGAGTGAACCCGAGGTCCCGTTCTAGTGACCCTGCAGCAGCGATTGCTGTTGCACAGTTCACAGCTGAGGGAAGTTGTCTTGGATAAAGGTGCTAAATAAATAAATAATAATTTTATTATATAATGCTAATATAGTTATTCATTATTAATAGCATGTTTAATCATGAAACTTGTTTTCATGTCTTCTACAATAAAATCATTTTTATACTTTTTACCCAACTCAGTAAGTTATGCTTAAATTTAAGCTGAGTATAATTATATTGTAGCTTGCTGCTGGCCATTTACAGGATTATAATACTGCGCCTCTAGTTAGGTGTGTCAGTGCTGCGGCTCTGAGCCACACAAACCAATGCATAATGATTATCATAGTACAGTTTAAGTGTGTGTGTGTTTGTTTTAAATGGTTCATTTCGGCTGGAGCAGTGTGTTTTACATGCACTTCGTTACTAATGTCAGCAGGTGACATTTTGTTTTATAGTTTACACTTCCTGCTCTGCTTGGTTGTAGTTGTTTTTCTTTGCAAAATAGGCCTATATTTATAATTGTTTTGAGTCTGTTAATAAAGCACATTTTATGACTGCTGTGTGGTTAAAAATAATTCTAAGATGTGGTGACAGTAGCTAACGTGTATTCTTAAATTCCCCTTACTGTGCAGCACAGACTGCGCACTTGAATTAAAGAAAGATAGACAAGTGTAAACGCAACCTGAAAATGATAAGGATCTCTGCTGCCACCCGGACCTGTGCCGGTGTCCTGACAATCTGAGCTACCCGCTCAGAATGAGCTACCCGGTAGCTCAGACTGTCAGGCAAGTCTGGAAAACTGCGCTACCCCTCAGTATGAGCTACCTTGATTGAAGTATAGCAGAGGTTCATTCAAAGGCAGTAAACTATACCCTGAGAAGCTTGCAGTCTATGGTGTCTATGCTTTTTTTTTTTTTTTTTTTTTTTAACAAAATATGCTTTTTAAAGGATTTTTATTCTATAAAGCAGGTAATGCTTTGCTCTGTGTTAAAGACCGCGGATCAGAGGGGGGCACTTTTTCATGCTACATTGGTTTTGGATAGCCCATAAAGGCTTTCCTATCTATAGTTAATAGCAATATTGACAGTATTTGATACCTGTATCTGTACTGATTTATGGGCGTGTATCGAAAAGTGATTAAGTAACGTAAAAAAAATTAAGAACTTTAAGGGCAAACTCAGTACATAGTAGGACCCCCTTAGGTCCTGTCCACGCTGTGCATTTAAATGGTATTAGTTGCCTTTAAACCAGCTTAAAAATGCTAAATACGGTTAGCGTCCACATTCGCAGCGTTTAAAACCATACTCGAGACCACCTCAGGGGGTAGCCTCGCGTCAGGTAGTGCGGTTTGTCAGAAGTATGAACGCTGTAATACCAAACTACTTTTTTTATGTATCCTGCAATAGTAAAACAGAAGCTGTGAAACAATTCACAACTGGTCTTCTTTAAATTAAAGTTGTTTTGAAAACGCTAGCTGCTGCGGTTGGGGATATCAAGCACTTTTAATTGACGCTGGGACGGTGGTGTGTATATGCGATATGTTATTGTATTTCACAAATTATTCTTAGGCTTCACAGGTAAAACAGAGACTGTGAAACAATCCACATTTGGCCTCCTTTAAATTAACGTTGGTTTGAGCACGGTAGCTGCTGTGGCTGAGGAGATAAAGTCCTCTCACGCGTGTCTGTTATTGTTTTTCACAATTTATTTGTTTGATTCACATGTAACGCTTGTGAATCAATTCACAATTGGTCTTCTTCACATTAAAGTTGGTTTGGACGCTCTAGCTACTGTGGTTGGGGAGATAAAGCCATTTTACGCGTGGCTGAGGCTAAGTGTGCGTATATGCGATATGTTATTGTTTTTCACAAATTATTCTTAGCATTCACATGTAAAACAGAGACTGTGAAACAATTCACAACTGTTCTTCTTTAAATTGAAGTTGGTTTGGACGCGCTAGCTGCTGTGGTTGGGGAGATAAATCCCTTTTCATTGATGCCAGGACCGGGGTGCATATATGCGGTATGTCATTGCTTTTCACAAATTATTCTTAGGCTTCACATGTAAAACAGAGGCTGCTAAACAATTCACAGCTGGTCTCCTTTAAATGAAAGTTGGCTTGAGCACCCTAGCTTCTGTGGTTGGGGAGATACAGCCATTTTCATTCATGTCGGGTTAGCGTGAGTCGAATATCAAACGAATATGGAAAGTCAAGCTAACTTTACTGCGGTGGGCGGAGCAACTGCAAGCGTTTGTGTTCAAGCTTTTTTTCCAGCTGGGTTCAGCTGCGGAAGATCATCTGAAGTGTACAGAGCAGGAGATCGACAGTAAGTTTCTTTCTCGTATAAAACAGTTGTTATTTTGGCCTTACTGTTTCAGAAATAAAATATAAATCATGTTAATACCTTTTATTGGATATACGTTTCCTCGCCACATAGGTACATGAAAGAATGTTAAAGTGCATTTGAGAAGCACTAGTGTTGCAATTACATTTTAAAAAGGAATTCATAAAGTCTGAATGCATGATTGCATTTTTATTGTAAAAGGCTATTTTTTACATAAAAAACTAAGTTAAGCAAATGTACAAATGGTGGAACGTTCAATATCTGTAGCGCAATGCAAGAGCAATTGTATGAGTTTGTTTCACTGTACCTTGTAGTTTTGTTACAGTTTTTCATCAAGTGAAATACTTGGGCATCGCATGCCTCCTCTTTAGCATTTCTTCGAAATAGTATTTTGTAGGCTTTTAAATTGTTGGTGTAGATTCTGTATCTGTAGCTGCGCTCTGCAATGTAGATTCTGTATCTGTAGCTGCGCTCTGCAATGTAGATTCTGTATCTGTAGGCGCGCTCTGCAATGTAGATTCTGTATCTGTAGGCGCGCTCTGCAATGTAGATTCTGTATCTGTAGGCGCGCTCTGCAATGTAGATTTTGTATCTGTAGGCACGCTCTGCAATGTAGATTCTGTATCTGTAGGCGCGCTCTGCAATGTAGATTCTGTATCTGTAGGTGCGCTCTGCAATGTAGATTCTGTATCTGTAGGTGCGCTCTGCAATGTAGATTCTGTATCTGTAGCTGCGCTCTGCAATGTAGATTCTGTATCTGTAGCTGCGCTCTGCAATGTAGATTCTGTATCTGTAGGTGCGCTCTGCAATGTAGATTCTGTATCTGTAGCTGCGCTCTGCAATGTAGATTCTGTATCTGTAGCTGAGCTGTGCAATGTAGATTCTGTATCTGTAGGTGCGCTCTGCAATGTAGATTCTGTATCTACAGGTGCGCTCTGCAATGTAGATTCTGTATCTGTAGCTGGGCTCTGCAATGTAGATTCTGTATCTGTAGCTGAGCTGTGCAATGTAGATTCTGTATCTACAGCTGGGCTCTGCGATCACTTTCGAGCTTTCTATCTACAGTCGTTGCCCATGCATTTTCAAAACTTGTAATCTGGATAAAAGTCCTATATTTTTTACCTATATTTTGATCCAGTTTTTCAGAAAATGGCACTGCTGGATTACATTATCCAGATTACAAATAATCACGATTACTAAATCAGTTTTAATCTCGATATAGTATAGGATATAGGATTACAAAATCCGGATCACTTTTATCCAGATTACAAGTTTTAAAAAACTGGCCCCAGGAGTCTAACCATACAGTGACATTGACTCACTCTGGCTTTTCTCTTCATCACCACTATATAACACACTACAGTCCCTGTCTGCCTGTATTTGTGTGTGTTTTTTTTTCTTTTCCAGGCTTCTAGCACCCAGGCAGACTTGCAGAGGTCCTCACTTCTCTCTCCATGTTGTTCCTGAATCCCCTTCAGTCACTGTGGACTGCATGGCAATCTCAGGGATGCGCAGTGACATCACTCCTCGTTATCGTGCTTCTAGCATGGTCTTCAAGCACCAGCGTGGAACAAAAGACCTTGGATTTAATGAGGAGAGAGCCTCTAATTGATGGGTAGGTGTCTCATTGTGTTTGCTACAAGAAAGGTGTATTTAATTAATATAAAGCAAACAGTAACACTGCAAAAATACAGTGGTAATCTTTTATAAGGGTGCTGTCAGTATCTGCATGCTGTCTGGATCCTGCAATAGCTGCAGGGTGTGATCAGTTGCTTTCTTACGGTCATGTACTGTAATTGTACATTATAAGCTTGCAGCTGTGCTGCTATGATTGTGTGCAGAAGGGATGAGCAACATAATTATTATTAGTGCTTTTAGAAAAACGACACACCGTTCCCATGCTTATACCTTTGAGACCTACTGTAAGTGATCTTTGAAATAAAAACACAGGGAGACTGCTTTGCTGAAGTAGGGAATGAAGTTCACAAGAGACTAGCCCAGGGATCGAGTCTGTCCTGGGGCTGCTTTATTTTCTGTAAAGAAATTCAGATTTTCTTCCAGTTTAATCACAATAAGGAAACTGGAAATGATTCAGTGTGTTGCTGTCTGGCTGTCTGCTTTGCTTCCCTGTTTTGTTATGTGCCCTAATTGAAAACTTCAGTCTACAGTAATGAAGGCACAACAATTGGCATGGTGATCGTTACAAGGTGCGGAGTGTGTGGGTTCTGTACATGTGGAAGCAGTTCAATGTTACTCTACCCTAATAGCCACATACATTCTTATACTGACCCATATACGTTTTATATAAGCTATGGGTCCTTTTCACAAAGTTTTACCTCACAAGCAATTAAAAGAATGTTTTGATGAACTAAATCTAGTGGAAAGCAGTTTGGATTAAGAAATATATAATGTCTAATTATTTTTCAGAGCCTGAAATAACAAATACAATGTTTTCCCGACCCCCCACCTCCCTCCTCTCCCTGTCTCTTTAGACACAACGATCTTGCCCTGCAATTGCGAATCAACTACAACAACAGGCTGAGCACCATTGACTTACACAACCTCTCAAAAACCCACACTGACATTGAGAGACTGAAAGCAGGGCATGTGGGAGCACAGGTAATCAGCACGGGACGGGGTTGTTAATGCAGCCACAAAGTGATTGATCAATTAACCCTTATTATGCCAGCCCTGGCAGTAATTCCTGAGAATTAGAGTTAAACATGCAGGCAATTCCATTAATTAAGCAGTAGAACCTCAGGTAGAAGGTCTTTTGGTGGTTGACCAAGCCAGGAAAAAAAGGTACAGACAAGTTCACCTACCAAGGTAACGCCCAACAATCGAGGAGACAGTGTCTCTGTTGTGGTTTTAAACATTTTGAATCTTGAATTTACATTTTCAATGTTTTTTCTTTCCTTCTGTTTTGATTTTTTAAAAGCGAAGTCTATGTGATGAATCACAGTGGTCTACCAACGTGCCAGTGCTTCCTGATTGGCGAGTGGAAGTTCTGAGGGTTCTGATATATTTGTGAAAGTTCTGAGGGTTCTGATATATTTGTCGAGTGCCGTGTTCTAATCTAAACTGGAAGCAGGGTCTGCAGTGGAGCTATCTCACTTCCTTAAATAGAGTGCTTTCACTAAACTCACAATGCAAAATGTGCCCCTTTCATTTCTATAGGTCAAGTACTCCTCTTGAAATAACAGGAGCTGGTCTTTAAAAACACTTGGTCATGCTTTTGTGTGTCGGCCTGGAAATAAGAACAGACAGTGTCTGGAATTTGTAATGCATGTTTTCTGAAATAAGAGGTGAATGATATAAATGGATACAAATTCTAATAAACTAGAACAGAGAAAGTTATTAAATAATATTTAACTAACAGAGGGATAAAACCCTGAATATTACAATACAATAAATTGTATGCTTGTAAAATATGTTGGATGCAATTGTAATTATATAGTATATAATTAATAAAAATGATTATATATATAATATATATATATATATATATATATATATATATATATATATATATATATTACACACACATACAGGCAGTCCTCACACTTACCACACAATTGGTTCCTGAAAGTTGCGTTGTAAGTCGAAGCGTCGTGAATCAAAGCACATGTTCCCAAAGGAACAATGTTATAAATTGGGGTTACATTCCTGACTCTGGCCAGATAATATGTTTTTACAAAAATGACCCGTTATATTGTACTCATGCAAATATTTATTTAGCTCTTTCCACTCAGCCCATTGATTTCGGGGTGGCGCCGCCCTGGTGGTTACGTGCATATTACTCAGGCACCTACCTGGCTTGTTTAAAAGTACAGACTCGGGGCTTTCCAATGACGTGTTCAGTGTGTGTATGTGCAATTCAATAAGTGCAGTCGTTGTTTGAATAGAAAGTTAGTCACGGAACTGCATTATGGAGCAAAGCACTAAAAGTGAAGGACTTATGAATGGGAAGTTTGTTTTTTGAAAATTTTCTGACAGTTCATTGGATAGAAAGACTGTTACTTGTATCTGTTAGTTCCAGTATCACAGAATGCATCCAGTCTGCTGTACCCCCTGCATGCTGTAAACATGCCTTCACTGCTCAAGTAGAATCCCAGGGTAGAACTACAACCTGCTGTACCACCGGCATGCTGTAAACACACCTTCACTGATCAAATAGAATCCCAGGGTAGAACTACAACCTGCTGTACCACCGGCATGCTGTAAACACGCCTTCACTGATCAAATAGTATCCCAGGGTAGAACTACAACCTGCTGTACCACCGGCATGCTGTAAACACACCTTCACTGCTCAAATAGAATCCCAGGGTAGAACTACAACGTGCTGTACCACCGGCATGCTGTAAACATGCCTTCACTGCTCAAGTAGAATCCCAGGGTAGAACTACAACCTGCTGTACCACCGGCATGCTGTAAACACGCCTTCACTGTTCAAATAGAATCCCAGGGTAGAACTACAACGTGCTGTACCACCGGCATGCTGTAAACACGCCTTCACTGATCAAATAGTATCCCAGGGTAGAACTACAACCTGCTGTACCACCGGCATGCTGTAAACACGCCTTCACTGCTCAAATAGAATCCCAGGGTAGAACTACAACTTGCTGTACCACCGGCATGCTGTAAACACGCCTTCACTGATCAAATAGAATCCCAGGGTAGAACTACAACCTGCTGTACCACCGGCATGCTGTAAACACGCCTTCACTGTTCAAATAGAATCCCAGGGTAGAACTACAACCTGCTGTACCACCAGCATGCTGTAAACATGCCTTCACTGCTCAAAATACACTTTCTAGCAGACCTTCTGCTACAGGCAGCAACAACACAACAACACATGTTAGTTTCGACCAATATTTATGACTCCAACTCTATGAAAGTCAATGGAGTAAATGTGTTCAAAAAAGTGTTCAACATACTCACAGGAGGTATCATTGCCATGTAAGTATAGTGTATCAAACAATATTTATAACACTGAATAAATTGGTAATAACATTGTTGCAAATAGAGGGTATGTAAACTTTTGACGACAACTGTGTGTGTGTGTATATATTATAATGACTATATGGTGTTGTTTGCAGATGTGGTCAGCCTATGTGCTGTGCAGCTCTCAGGACAAGGACGCGGTGAGGTTGACTCTGGAGCAGATTGATGTGATCAAACGCATGTGCAGCAACTATGAGGAGCTGGAGCTGGTCACCTCCTCCACAGGTACAGATTCAGGACTAATACGTTACTGTAGGGCCTGTGAGACGTGCCTATATCAACACTGAGGCGCCTGTGAGACGTGCCTATATCAACACTGAGGGGCCTGTGAGACGTGCCTATATCAACACTGAGGCGCCTGTGAGACGTGCCTATATCAACACTGAGGCGCCTGTGAGACGTGCCTATATCAACACTGAGGGGCCTGTGAGACGTGCCTATATCAACACTGAGGCGCCTGTGAGACGTGCCTATATCAACAGTGAGGCGCCAACAGTTAAACAGCAGAGCAAAACAACAACAACAAAACAAACACAATCTGTCATGTGTCTGTTCTGCAATTACCTTTCAGGGAAACCCTTTGTTTCTTTTTCTATGCTAGTATGCCATTAAGTTTAATTGGCATAATGGTTTCCATGTGTTTAGCTGGAGGCATTTAGTACTGCAGTTATAAAAGTGTTTTATAAGTCCAGTTGTGTAGTTTTATGCAGTGTTGATTCTGTGTTTTTTAGCTGTCAGGGAAACAAAGAAGATTGGCTGCCTCATTGCGATAGAAGGAGGCCACTCCATTGACAGCAGCCTGCCAGCCCTCCGCATGTTCTATGACCTGGGTGTTCGCTCGCTCGCTTTAACCCACACGTGCAACACTCCATGGTAACTGGGTCCTTACATTGAGTACCTTAAGCGGCAGTCTTGAACAAGGTCTAAAACAAAGCACAAAATCTGCTGTTTTTGAAGATTGAATCTGGTAGCTAACTACTGGTTTCAGATTCCATCGAGAGTCAAGGTCAAGTGAATAAAAAAAAAGTTTATTTATTTGAGCTGGTTCACAAAGCTTTGACTCACGCAGTGTTGAAGCTAATTATTAAATAGTGAGTTTTCCGTTTATCAGTTACTATATACACTGCTGTGCAAAAGTCTTAGACACATTCAGGAGTTATTATTATTATTTATTTATTTATTTATTTCTTAGCAGACGCTGTCCCAACTACACTTACTTATTTCTATTGAAGTCTATTAATGTGCTTGTGATGCCATTTACTACATAGTTAATGATGTAATCATCTACTGTTCCTTTCTATTTAAACCTTCAGGCATCATGGATTGGGTGTACTTATCAATGTATTTTCCTTTATTCTTATATATAAGCATTCTTCTGAAAAGAGGACAATCTGACAGTGTGAATCAGAGCAGAGCTCAAGAAGAGGTGTTTCAGGACTGTGCTAATGCGTGGTGCAAATGCATCTCTCTGGTAACACTGCACAGTGCAAATGCATCTCTCTGGCAACACTGCACAGTGCAAATGCATCTCTCTGGCAACACTGCACAGTGCAAATGCATCTCTCTGGTAACACTGCACAGTGCAAATGCATCTCTCTGGTAGCACTGCACAGTGCAAATCCATCGCTTTGGTAACACTGCACAGTGCAAATCCATCATTGCTTCGCATTTCTTTGCACACTAGCAGACCCCGGGAGATGTTAACTGCTTCTTCCTTTTTAGGGCAGAAACATCATCCACCATTCACAGGGTTCACCAGAGGGATATCAGCTTGACTGAATTTGGCAAGGTAATATGCTTCTAATGTGTAGCTATGTATACTAGAAATTATGTTCTCCAGATTTTACAAGGTTGATTTTGTTTATGCAGCAATTATTAGGCAAACATATTTCATGCTCAACTCTAGACACGCTCATAGTCCATATAAAATGTTTGCATACAGAAAACAGAGCTGTGTCATTCATGACTAGTAAACACGCCACAGTGCTGAAGGAAGAAATACTGAAACACTCAAATTCAATGCTAGTCTTTTTCAATGTCTTCAAAATTGTATAAATATTTAGCATTATTCTAATGATAACTGTCAGACTTGTTAGAAATAAGAAGCCAACCCTTTCTAATAATGCTCTAATACAGGGGTTCCCAAACTTTTTTACCCAAGACCCACCTGTTCAGCTGCATTAGGCACTGCGGCCCACTATTAGCACTCCTTGGGAAAATGTCAAATTAAAAACACATTTTATATGTTTAGACCTGTAACGTTATAAATAAACCCAAGCTAAACTGGCCTTTATTCCTTTGAATAAATAGTATAAATGATGGAAATCACAAGAGATGCATGTCTCTTATTATTCCCATTCATAAATCCCTGAACAGGAATCACTTTTGAGTAAAACCAGTATAACGTGCACAACAACATAACTCTTAAATCCTAATTTCTGAACACTGTGTAACTAAAACGTCCAGCAGTTACCTCTCACGCTGAGCTGTCATGTACAAAAAAAGACAAATGCGCAACAGAAGGAAATGAGAGCTGTGCCTAAGTTACTTTTTCACCACTACTCTGTACAACCAATTACAACTTCCAAAATCACATTCAGTTGGCTTGCTGCGCCACTTAACCAAAAGAAAACTTATGAAAATAAATCCATCTGCAGCGAAATTTGAATCAGTCAAAAAAAGTATTTTTTATTATTATTATTTTCAAACAAAACCAATTCTAGCGTTATTTTAAGATGACTGTGAATGGGCCGGTAATCAATAAAATAGCAGTATATCCAAACATTTTAATAAATCAATTACCGGTAAGTAACAAGATTTATCATTTTAATTAATAACTTGATTTAGTTAATATTGAAACATACAAAGTACTCAATATTTTAAATGTTAATAGCTAATTAGTCACAAAAACGTATTCATCATAGGCATCAATTGAATTTTTTAATTCATGTTATCAAGTACAAAAGTTAGTATGAAAATGTTTACAGAACCTGAAAACTTGGCCCACGGTACAATTGCATTCAAACTCCTGTAGCTGCCTTTTTTGTTCTTTAGACTTTGCAAAACGTATTATTTGGTAGCAGATTCGACATATTGTAATTTTATTAATACTGAACACACTGTTTACATCTGCCAGCAGAGCGATCACATGACCTTAACACTGCAGTATTGTCAGAGCTCGCACTTTACATCCTGCCTACAGGTAGGCAATCTTTTAGCTCTGATTTGTGAATTTCTGCTTTGATTGACAGTCCACTAATACTGCCTTGCTACACTTCCAGGACTGGAGATGCCCATCCCTGACCTCGACCTCCACCTCCACACCACCTATATAATACAAGACCAGCATGCATTGAAACCACAAGATTGCCATTTACTTGTCTTGACCGTCATGCATGATGTGGTTTGTGTTGATAGCGTATTAGACTGTGCAGGTGTGCGAGGAGCAGCTTATGCACTAGGGTGATGCCAGCTGGCGTGTGCCTGACCATCGGTCCTGTTTTCTAGGAGGTTGTAAAGGAGATGAATCGTCTGGGGATGATGATTGACCTGTCCCACTCCTCCGTGTCCACAGCCAGAGCCGTGCTCCTCATCTCCCGGGCGCCTGTCATCTTCAGCCACTCCTCCGCCTCCGCTGTCTGCAACAGCCCCAGAAATGTGCCCGATGACCTGCTGCAGCTGCTGGTAAGCAATGAATCAACACTAACACTTAGACATAATGCACAGAGCATGCCTTATCTGAAACACTAGACCAAATACAGCAGATCAGAATTAACACACCGCCACATATTCTCACTGCAACACGCAGCTCGGATAGCGTCAGTCTGCTGTTTCTCTTTTAACGTCACATTTATCTGTGCTGTTTGATGCAGAGTTCCTATTTAACAAAGAGCCTTTACAGTGTGTCAGATTTCTGAATTTTCTGCAAATATTAAAGTCATCACTATGTAAACTACGGTGGCAAAAAGAGCACCAGTGTTTTATGTATTTCAGAAAATGATGTAATGCTCTTACTCATTGACCATGCACAGTCATCTCTCCCCTGGACAGTGACTTCTACCACAGCTAGACCTGACAGTAACGGGTGTCGAGACACAGAGTTGAAAGTGTGTTGACTGCTATAGTCCTAACTCTTCCAGCTCCAAGTGTTTCATGTCATTTTTAAATGTAAAACCTCTTTGCCCTCAACAGTGCACATCTGACCTCTTTCTTTCTTAATACATTGCTTTCTGCAGATTCCCACTCGCTTCTATCATTTTGAAAGTGTTGCTTGTGTTTTATTCTCAGAAAGAGAACAGAGGCATTGTGATGGTGAACCTGTACAGCCAGTTTGTGGCCTGTGGGAACAAAGCGAACATCGCCACAGTAGCAGGTCCAACAGCTTTGTTTTGTTATTGTTTATTAAAGTATATGTAAAGTGTTCACACAGTCCTCACTGATGCAACATTTATTAAGAGCGATGTGGTCCTTTACTCAGCCCCTGCAGTCACTGTAGAAGTGTAGATTCTGTACTGCATTACCCATTTGACAAATGAACCACATAAAACAAAGGAAGCATTTGCTTTTAAACTGCATGGCTTATTGGTGAATATAATGCAATGTATCAGATACTTTACAGTAATCCTTATTAATGAAAATGAGCAACTGAACCAAAGTTCTTATTGTGCAATACTATCTTTCTCAGATCATTTCGACCACATCAAGAAGATTGCTGGTCCTGAATCAATAGGAATTGGGGGTGATTATGATGGAGCTAGGGGGTTTGTAAAGCATTTGTATTTATTAAAAAAAAAAAAAAAAAAGACGAGAGTTCAGCTAAAGACTAGCACTAATGAGTGCCTGTCTTAAATATCTTGGCTAACTGTGTATGAAGCTGAAATGAGTGCACTCTGCTGACACTTTATTTAACAATATCCAAACACCGTCAATTTCATGACGTGAGTCACAATATTGTTCCAGACACAGAACAACATATTTTCTGCACTCAAATGTACCGCACTTTAAAGTGTTCATACCAGTGAGACCCCTGCTGAAAAACCTTGGGATTTATGAAAATCTTAATCTAGACCACTATATATGTATTTTTTTTTATTTCTTTTTTTTGAGGGGGGGGGGAGGTGGTGGTGCTGGTGACGCATTAAGAATTTTTCCACATGGCTGACCGCTACATCACTGACCTAGACTTAAGGGTACCGGGAGTGAAGCAAGCGGCACGAGTACATAAAAAAACAACTGTAGCTACTCATGGAAAGAAAATACTGTCTGCTTTTGCTCCTTTTGTGGAGACAAAATAAAATAAATACAAGAAATAGTCTGGGTACACATTTAACAGTGAATGTTTATATGTGATCTGGTTTAACATGTAAATCATTCAAAAAGAATACATCTACACATATTTTCAGTTTTAATAAAATCTTCAGTTAGTGTGTGAATGTGATTATTATTATTGGTCAACATTATTAAAACAATGAAGCGTCATTTTACAGAAATACGAAACCAGTGACATACCATCAATTTCCAATTGTTCTGTTATTTCGTACCATATGGTGTCTTTCTTTGTGTTGTCTTTATAACCACTGACACTGGCATCATAAAGAACATTATATGTTTCCACTTTAATAATTAAATTCTCATTGATGTCCATTTCTCTTTTATTTCTGTGGTAATTTCTGTGTGAACGAGACAGTGACAGTGAGTAATGACGTGTCGTGTACAGAAACATAGAAGGCTCGCACAGACAAACCGTCAGTTTGAGACAACAAGGCAATACTATCTTTGGAGTAAGGGGGGAGTTTGCGTAGCAGCTACAGTAATATAGAATGGTAATGTACACCTCTTCATGGTGACCCCCTCCCCCCCCAAATGAAATAGTCCGCTTGGACAGTTGTATTGGATTTACCGCTGTATCATGTATGGGGTTTCGCAGCCTCGCGAACAATAACAAACTTATACACAAACGCGAGCATCCATTGCACAGCTTTTTTCGTAACTATTTTAGGTGGCTTATCTGGCAAAGTAGATGGCAATTTAGCCGGCCTGCGGCTGGAAATGAGAAATTAGCTGGTTCCTCTGAATCCTGGTTTGGTTAAGTTGGAAAACATCTTCCCACCTTGCAGCTGTGCTTGAGCACAGCGTTCTCCGGTGTGCTCACAGTATTTGTTTAACCTTCGTTGACCACTACATCATAAAGACACATTTGTTTTCAAATTCCAAAAGAAATCAATTACTAACGTGTGAATTCCTTGTGCGTGTAAAGCTAGCAGTTCACTGTAGTGACTGATCGTAGGTTTCCGGAAGGCCTTGAAGACGTTTCAAAGTACCCTGCTTTGATCCAAGAGCTTCTGCAAAGGGACTGGACTGAGCAAGAGCTGGCCGGAGTTCTGAGAGGCAACTTCCTCCGTGTGTTTGAACAAGTGGAACGAGTGAGTCTAAAAATAATGAATTTGATCTGTAGCATTTGGAAATGGCTGGGAGCACTGGAGAATGTTGGTGGGTTTGGGGTGTACGAAAGGCAGAGAGCAGGATCAGGGACTTGGTTCAGAAGCAGCTGGAAGTAGTTAAATCACTTTGTTGGTTAATTAGGGAAATGTTTTCTTTTTCAGGTGAGAGATGAGCTTCAGGCAGAGCCAGCAAGTGAAAAGGAGATTTCACTGAAAGAAGTAGACAACCCATGTCGTTCAAACCTCAGGACATTACTCCCCAGCTCCGGCTCTCTCGGCAGACATCACCCTTCTGCTTCTTTACCTCTTCCTTTCTTATTGTTTTTTCTTATCGTGTTATGAGAGATTACTCGTGTTGTAATATGTTTTTTGTTTGTTTGCACAAAACCCCACAAAATCAATGAGGAAATGCCTTAGTATATTCATAAATATAATATTAGTAAAAGTCAGAAGTCTATTGCAAATGTAACAAGTGCTCATTGGAAGAATGTATTGGATTTTAAACAGCCTTCACCTGTGTCAATGAGAATGTTTAGCTTAAAAAGTACCTTTCCATTGTTCTTGTGTTGCTCCAATATTGAGATGTATTTAATAAACTTGCTTTGTACTGTATATAAAACATTGTTTTGAGAAAAGAAAGACTGTAAAACAATTGTATATAATACTTTATTGGAAAAAAAGAGAATCTGCTTGCTTTTTATATTTGGTGCAATTAAATTTAAAGCCTATAAAAGTCAACAATAATGCAGCTGTCAACAAGTTATAGAATTAAAAGCTGTAGATATAAAAGCAGACTTTAGTTCTGTCTTGGCTGAATGAACAATACATTATACACACTGATATTCCATATCATATCTCTGCTCATTACCAAGACAACTGGCATTTTATACAACTTTGTTTTGGGAGTTTTTAGCAAATAAATAATAAAATAAATCAGATTTTTTGTAACTTGCAGAAAGAAGGCAAACCTCATCTTAATAGTTTTGCCTCTCCGCTATCATAATAACCCATAATTACTATGAAAAAATAACTGGTATTTTCTAATAAAACTGTTAAAAAAACAAACCATTACAAAGAAAAATTGCATATTCAGCAGTACGAGAAGCATGTACTGCCATGAGTGGACTCACGTAAAGTTATGGTCTGATTTGGAAACCCTTGATGTGACTCGATCTGGTCTGCAGTGCGTAAACACAAAAGCACTCCCCCAGTCACATTACACAGCTCTGTACTGCTAGTCCCTCCCAGCAACAATATCTTCCGTTTCATCAGAGATGACCACTCTTCTTCTCAACAGTCGCTCTAGGGATATGTATTCTGTACTCGGTACAGAACAAAGGCAATAATAAAGTCACTCGAAGAAAGCTCTGAGCTTGACCAATCACACTTCTAATGTTCTGGCAAAAACCAACAAAAACACAAAAAAAACAACGTTTTTTTTTTTTATCTGTCCTAATTTGGAATGTCTTCAATATACTGGCAAAAAAGTGTAATAATACTGCTGGTGTTTCAGGAGTAGATGGTGATGACTTCTCGGCCCCCTCCTCGCACCAGCAGCACTCGCTCCAGACCCTCTGTCAGCACCTCCAGGAATTCCATGTCTGTGCGGAAGAGGAAGTCAAGGAGAACACAGAACTGGGTTCAGCCCCGACTCAGCGGGCTGCACATCATTTAAAATATTCAATCTCAAGAATAATTTCAAACCTGGCTACCTGGTAAAACACAGGCCCAATTACAAAAACTAACTCCCACCTTTCTTTTAGACTGTTTAAATATATATATTTAAACGTTCTAAACCTCACAGTTGTGAGTCGCACATCTCATGATCCTACTAGATTTAAACATCATAAAATCATGAGCCAGTCTAAAATATATCCCAAAAAACTACCAGTGGAAACTGGATCTTCGGCTCGAGACTGTTGCCACTGTCAGTTATCTAGCAGGTAATGACCGCTGCATTGGACAGCAATGCTTAAAGGTAGAATGGAAGAAACTTCCACGAACAGCTGAAAGAATGGCTTCAGCACGTCAGAGTCAATCAAGTTACAACACTTCGGACTGAACATTCACCTCGATGAGAAAACAGAAGTATAAAAGCTTGGGTTCAGGGAATGAAGAATGCCCCTGTACATTACTGCAGAAGGGTTTCTAACTACTTTATTTCCAATTTAAATAGAACATGACTTTTCTTACCATTTATTTTCAAACGTTTAACCCAAAGACCATTAAGAATTGAAGAGTTAAGTACTGGATTATCTTTTACAGTAGAACTATAAAGAAAAAGAAAAAGGGTAGTGGTAAAGTGTAAGTGGGAACAAACGTTTGTGTGAGGAGTGTTTCGTTATTAGATGAAAGTCTATGCATGTGTCTAATGCTACCCCTGCTGTGTATGTGTAGATTCAGCACTGTAAGCCCTTTAAGTGTATTTTTAATTTAGCTTCAGTGGAATGCATTTTGTCTGGACTCCCTTCAATTCAAAGATACTTATTTAGACATTGTATTTATTATGCTGCCATGACCTTCCAGTAAAGGGCAGAGTAAATGTTCCTTCAATGACTTTAAATCTGCAAGCTTCAACTCCTACGCACACCCACCCTGTATGCTACAATAACACAGGGGCAGCCCTAGCCTGGGAAATGTCCTGCTTCCACTTATTTTTCTGGTCATTGACTTCTACAGACACCGTGACGCAGAGAAATGCCAATCCCCTTATGGAAAAAAAACTGCACATGTAGTTGATAGCAGGGAAGCAGGGGGTGGATTAACCTCATTGCACAACCCAGAGCCAGACAGTCTGATCTGTACTTGACACACAGCTACGTTCCTATTTAAATCTGGGATGGGGGGGGGGGGGTAATTCATATATACAGAGGTTTGCAGAAGTATTCACCCCCCTGCAAAGTTTTCACATTTTGTTGGCACCTGAGCGTACTCCATGACGCTTTCAAATTAGACTTTACATGTAGAATCTACACAAACTACTCCACATTGATAAAGTTTAATAAAGTTTAATAAATAAGTAAGACTTACAGAGAAAAACAGATTAATCTCAGTTGCATAATTATTCAAAACCTTTGCTAATCAACTCAGGTGCAAATGATTTGTTTGAAAGGTCACAGAATTAGTGAAATGGTTTCAGCCTGTGTATACTCAAAGTGGTTTAACTTGTAGATAATTTCCATCAGGTATATAAAGACTTTCAAGCTGCAGCTCACATAGTGATCCAACAAAGCAACCATGAAGACCAAGGAGCTTTCGAAACAAGTCAGGGATAAAGTGGTAGAGAGGCACAGAGCAGGAGAAGGGTACAAGAAAATTTCAAAGGCGCTGATTATCCCTCTCAACACAGTGAAGTCCATCATTAAGAAGTGGAAGATGCATCATACCACCCAGATCAGGTTGCCCTCCTAAACTGAGCAGCCGGGCAAGCAGGAAACTGGTTCGGGATGTCTCTGAAGCCAACAATGACTTTGAGAGATCTGCAAAGTTCTGTGTCTGAGATGGAAGTCATTGTTCACACATCAACAAGCCAGTCCCTACACAAAGCTGGCCTGTATGGATGGGTGGCAAGAAAGAAGCCATTACTCAAAAAGCCTCATCTTAAAGCACGTATGGAGTTTGTGAAAAAGTATGTAGATGACACTGCAGACATGTGGAAAAAGATTTTGTGGTCAGACGAGACAAAAATTGAACTTTTCAGTTTAAATTCCAAACGTTATGTCTGGTGCAAGCCCAACACTGCACATCACCGAGTCAACACCATCCCAACTGTCAAGCATGGTGGTGGCAGCATCATGTTATAGGGATGCTTCTCTTCAGCAGGGACTGGGAAGCTTGACAGGATAGGGGGGAGAATGGATGGTGCAAAGTACAGCTGAATCCTTGAGGAAAACCTGTTTGAGTCAACCAAGACTCTGAAACTGGTGAGGAAAATCACATTTCAGCAGGACAATGGCCCGAAGCACAAAGCCAAAGCCACACTAATGTTCTTGAGTAGCCCAGTCAAAGTCCTGACTTGAATCCAATCGAAAATTTATGGCGAGACTTGAAGATTGCAGTCCATTGACGATCCCCAACAAACTTATCAGAACTGGAGCAATTTTCCCGTGAAGAATGGGCAAAAATGTCACCATCCTACTGTGCAAAGCTAGTAGAGACCTATCCAAAAAGACTCATAGCAGTAATTTCTGCAAAAGGTGTTTCTACCAAGTACTGACTTAAGGGGCTGAATACTTATGCAAACAGTAAATTTCATTTTGTACATTTACTTTGCAAGTTTTGCAGACATTTCACCTCCTCCTTATATAACAGTGTTCAGTTTAACCACTACAGCTTTGAATAAAAAAGTCTGTTTGAAAAACTGTGCATACATTATTTGTAATTCAACAAAATGTGAAAACTGCACGGGGGGTGAATACTTATGCAAACCACTGTATCTGTCTGTTGGGGTTGCATCATAACTGTGTGAATTCGTCAAGGATACAGTTCTCATCTCCATCCGAGTTCCTTGGTGGCCCGGGCATGTTGAGCAGCACCAGTTTGGCATCGTGAGATCTATTGACTATCACCTCATTGAGCTTCACTGCTGTGTGCATCCTGCGCACGTTCGACTGGTCCCTGCAGATCACAAGCAGGCTCTCAGACCGTGGACAAACTACACGTGTACTTTAGAAAAGAGCAGCAGAGAAAAGGAAAAAGAAAAGTCCTGGAAAGAAACTTACAGGTTTTCCCACTCTCTTCCAGCATGAACGCGTACAGAGGAAAGAAAAGAATTACTGTGTGAAGAGAAAGACATATTGCAGCACAGACCCTCACCACATAAGCGTCAAAGACATGCTAGAGCTGTTTAACCTAAACAAGCAGAAACTTACAAACAAGTCTCGACTGATACAAGAGGAAACAACATGCACAGAAAGATCATTTTATTCTAGAATGTTTATTCTTGCTGGAATGTTTGCTTTACCCCTGGCCAGAGGAAATGTGCTGTTTTGTCTGGGTTTGATAATACTGAAGTCAGTCACCACAGAGTAGATAAAAGAATGAATACTGGCTGTCCAAGTGAGAAACTTTGAAAGAATAAAAAGATGTTTGTTTGACAAACGGATAGATTCACAATACCAGGGACCTTGTATTACAGTAGGTGTCCCAGCACTTAAGTCAGTGTAGTTTGCGAAGGTCTTCATACTCACGGTTTAATACTGATCAGTTCTCTGAATGTCTGCGGGGCGTTGTGCCTGTTCTTCCTCTCAGCATCGTACTTGTCCTTCGTCCAGGTCATCTGAATCTTCTCAGGAATGCTCTCCACCACCTCCTCCTCTTCATCGGAATACAGACTCCCCATGCGGATCAAAGAGTGCCGGTCCTTCACCAGCTGAGCCTGCAGGGACAGCCCCAGGAAGAGCTCTGTGAGTGGGCAGCTATTCGACACTGCTAACCACAGGAAGAGCTCTGTGAGTGGGCAGCTATTCAACGCTGCTAACCCCAGGAAGAGCTCTGTGAGTGGGCAGCTATTCGACACTGCTAACCACAGGAAGAGCTCTGTGAGTGGGCAGCTATTTGACACTGCTAACCCCAGGAAGAGCTCTGTGAGTGGGCAGACTCCTAGTGCAGCTATTCAACACTGCTAACCCCATTTCAAATTATAGGAAAACAATCACATTACAAGGGGAGGTTGGTTTTAACTAGGGATGAAGTTTAGCAGCTATTCAAGCAGCAAGTATAAGAAATTCTACCAGTTTAGCAGTATACGATTCCAAGGCCTTAGTAAGTAAGAGAAAAAGGGTAGCAAGTCTTGTGATCAAACCTCCGTACCTCTCTGTCCCTCTCTGCACTGGATAAGCGCATCTGCCGTAACATCTGGGACCTCTGTTCCATCATTAGGGTCCGTTCGTACGTGTATGCTGAGATATCACTGTTGTGCTGGAGCAAGGGAAAAATCAGATCACAAATTCAACTGAAATACAAAGAACCCTGCTCTTGTTATTATTTTAACATTGTGTACCTGTGCAGGAAGTTGACCCCTCCCTCCCTTCAAATGCTTCCTTACCATCTCCACCACCTCGACCTCTGCCTCTATGCGGAGTTGATAGAGGAACATGGCAAGATCCTTTTTCATCTGTATGCTGTTGTCATTCATTTGCGCGACAGTGAAAATACGCATCTTACATTTTCTCCACACCTACAAAACACACACACACACACACACAAAAAAATAAAAACACATTGCAATTGGGGGCGCATTGTACAGATCCAAAGGGCTTGTCAGGCAACCTTGAGGACTAAATACAACATACTGTATATGTTATATACTGTACTGATTCCGGACAGTATTAGGCAGATCTATCCAGTTTTAGTTTTATCTGTGGGAATACAATATCAAAGCAGCAGCCACGTATTATTATCCCAGGTGTCATCAGAGGACTCAAAATCGTCTGAATGCTGCACCTAATTCCTGATTTTCAGCTGCTGCTCAGGACCCACCTTGTGCTGTTTCAGCAGGAAGGGCAGCAGCATCAGCATGCCCCCGTCGTGCACGATCCACCACACGTCCACGTGGCCCTCGGTGAAGCGCTCGTGGTTGCTCGGGTAGAAGGAGACGTTCTTCGGCACCATCAACGCCAAGTGAGCTGCCGTAGTGCAACGAATTGTGTCTGTGGGGAAAAACAAAGCAGGGTATGAACTGATGAATGACGCTTTGAAGAGCCTTGATATGCTTTCCAGATACTGAAAGCAGGGTCTTTTTGTTGGATGATGGTTAAAAAAGGTGTTTCTACTATTTAACCATTTGCTCAATTTATTTCTAGAAATCTTCAGATGTTCTGTTGATGGCTATGTGGCTATTAGGGTTTTTATTGCCCAAAAGTACTCTTCAGGAGTCGATGTTTTGATGCAACCTGCTAAAATAAAACAGCACAGAGCTGTTCCCTATTGCAACAAAATACTGTAAAAACTGTCCCATGAACAAGGAGAAACTTACTCTAAACATGAGGCACAAAGTTTTTCCATGGTGGCATGGTCACTGTCGATGTAAACTTTAATGTACTGCGTGGAAGTCAAAGATCAAAGCGCACATACAAACCAAAAAGCGTATCTGTGTGAACCAGACCTTGCTGGCTAATAGATAAGAGATACACATGGACAGGGTTTTCTCTAACACAGTCAAATGCAAACCCCAGCTATCTTCTACCAGGGAAAAAAACGTTTGCTGTACTAAAATTGGCTCAAACTCATGAAGGTGGCAGAAATATTACTGCTAGTAAATCTTACTGATGAATGTTTTCCAGGCTCGTGGGTCCTCACTCTGCCTCCATCCATAGGGCCAGCCCATCACCACTGTGTTGTGTTTCATGCCACCCAGTCCACAGGACTGAATCAAATGAGCGATCCCGTCACGGACCTTATTGGCTACGATCACTTGACAAAAGCCTTTCACCTTTTCAATCTCCATCATGTTCTTAATGGCCTAATGGGGAAAAATAAATAAAAAATTTTAAAAAACAAACAACTGAAGGTAATATTAAACAGATCTACTGTACAGGACATATGTTTAGCTATTTGGAAAAATTCACAACTTTACAAAAGTTATATGATCGTAACGACAACGACAACATTTTCTGAAAGTTTATCACAAAAAACAAACTGTTGCTACCTGTTCTGAAGCCTGCGCCTCTCCAAAGGTCTCCAGGTAATTGCCTTGAATCACTGATCCCACGATCGTGAGGCCTTTCCCAGCTTTCAGCTGGGATGCAAATGTCAGGAGTCGAGGGTATTTTACATGCAGGTCCTCATCTAACTTAAGCAGCACAAGCAGCTGGGGCCTGTCAAAACACAAAAGCACAGCTTGATGCAACACTCTTACATTCTCTCCATTCTATAATTCTTGTAAAGTGGTTCAGCTGCTGCTTGTCTTTTCTATCAAACATTAAGCTCCTGGTATGGTGCAGAGTTAAACTTAAACTGCATTGCTTTCCAGTGTGCACAGGAAACGTCAATCCCCATACACGTCAGGCAGCAAAAATATTTAGGGCCCTCCCAGCCGGGACAAACCCCCTGGACTGGCCAGTTACTTGCCTCCAGTTCTTTGTATGAGGAGGGCCAGCTTCCAATCTCAGCAAGGCATAGCGGGCTGCACTTAAAGACAAGCCCCTGATACCATCACCCCATTCCTTCTCAGCTCTGGGGAAAAAAGGATTATGCTGGTTTATAAAAACAACAACGACAGAAATAATAATAATAATAATAATAATAATAATAATAATAATAATAATAATAATAATAATAATAATAATAATAATAATTATCCAGACCTACCCCTGGTACTCAATGTACTTGTAGATCATGCCTGCGATAACCATTGCCACTAATGCGTAGTACCAGGACGAGATGAACATGAGTGCCAGGCAGAGGCTCATCCCCAGGAAGGACAGAGCCCTGAGGGAGGAAGCACAGCACCTCGTTCAGAACCATCGTGCAGCTTCACACGAACTTGGACGCAACAGGAGGGCATGTGATGGTTCAGACCATGGGCTGCATTGCCCACACGCCAGGAAAGCCCACAAACAATATATGTTCATAATTCACTTTCATATATATCACTTTCATATATATGAAATATGAACATATATTGCCGTGGGGTTCTGCTTTTAGTGACTGATGGTGAGAGATTGTAAAGTAAGTAAAGATTACAGCAGACACAAACTGATGCTTTTCCTTTTGGTAAAACAGTGAGCAATGACCATTGAACATGAAGAAAATAGATGACACAAAGCAATGGTAACCGGACTGTACTTGCAAGAAAACAGACTTCTGCAATGTGACAATCAACACAGTACCAGCCTGGACTGAAAGTCACTGTTGCAGAAAGTCACATGGTAATAACATCAGATTAATCAAGGAGGGCTGCTCAATTCACTAAGGTACAGCATGCACTTCTCTCCTTACCAGTGGTAGTATTTGAACCGAGGTCTCTCCAGATTAATCAAGGAGGGCTGCTCATTTCTCTAAGTTACAGCATGCACTCCTCTCCTTACCAGTGGTAGTATTTGAACCGAGGTCTCTCCAGATTAATCAAGGAGGGCTGCTCATTTCTCTAAGGTACAGCTTGCACTCCTCTCCTTACCAGTGGTAGTATTTGAACCGTGGTCTCCAGTTGGGGGTTCTCAGCAGAGTCTGCACAGCACACGCCAAGTTAACAAAAAGGTAACACATCAGGAAGAACCTGAAGAGAAGGTTCAAACAAACACAAGTTCTTCATTCTAAATAGCAGAGGGTGGGTCAGTCAGACTTGGTTCTATGTACTATGGTAATGTGTATACTGTACATGTAGAGCAGGTGGCAATGTGGCTAGTGGGGGGTTATTTGTTCACTCATGTTTAGGCCAAGATGACCATGCATTACCATGAACTATACTTCAGTGTGCAAGGATCGTGGTTAAATTAATATATTTAATGAAGCATGTTGCCAAGTAGTGCACCTGGTAATCTGGTTTACACATGCTTCAAAGGAGTTTAAGGGGTATAGTAATGTTTAAATGAACAGAGGCACGTGAAACGGGACCACAAACCAAAATTAGGCCAATTACAGTGTGACGGCAAACTCCTGTCTTTGTATATTGCAAGTGAAAAAAAAATCAATATGTTCGAAAACCCTGTGAGAATCTCAGGTCTGAACAAATCCTGGGTTATCAGATCCTGAAAAACAAGACCTATTGCCAATTCTGTATGACGTGCACATATTTCTGAAAGTGTGTGCTGCTCACATGGAGAGGATAGGAGCCACCATGTCCAGGGAAGCGATGAGGATCCCGAGCTCGGCGATGAGGCCGGTCAAGAGCAGCGCCCAGGTCGGCTCCCCATTGGCCTTCCCATGACCAAACACCTGTCCAAAAAAAACAAATAAACAACAAAGCAAATGTGTTAAAATGAGGTTTAAACCCATCTCACACTGCTATAAAAACAGAAGCCTTCAAGTTCAAACAAGTGTAAACGTAACCTCATTAGCACGTGCTGTGCAGCAGTATTTGGGGGGGGGGGGGGTATCAAAGTATAAATATGGTTTGACATAAAGTCCACAGGTGAATTCATTAAATGTTCAGTAACAAAAGAGGAACAAAAACAAACAAAAACAACTACTGCCACCAAAGAACAGCAACCTGGTGCTGGCTGGTCTACTACTATAGAGTTCAGAGCCAGCACAGATCGGCCAGGGCAGGGCAGGTCAGAACCGTCTCTATTGATTTGCAGAGGGCAATGGGAGGGGTGGTACGAACCCGCAGGAAGGGGATGATGTTGTCCTTGGCGATGGCCTGCAGGAGCCGAGGCGCCCCGGTCAGGCTCTGCAGGCCGGCCCCGCAGGTGGAGAAGAAGGAGCCGATGACAATGACCCAGGGGGAGGGCCAGGACAGTGTTCCCACCACCAGGGTCTTTTTCACAGCGTCTCCGAATCTGAGGGGAGGCGAGCAGCAGCCAGGTTAGGGCTGTGCACACAAAAACATCTCACACCCTTCCTCACCAACTAATCCACGCAACTCTTTGTCCAGGCCCTGGTACTCTCCCGCCTAGACTACTGCAACTCCCTCCTGGCTGGCCTCCCTGCGTCCGCCACCCGTCCGCTCCAGCTCATCCAGAACTCCGCTGATCGCCTGGTGTTCTCTCTGCCTCACTTCTCCCATGATACTCCACTGCTCCGCTCACTCCACTGGCTCCCGATCACCCCTTGCATCCAGTTCAAGACTCTTGTACTCACCTACCGATGCCTTGACCAGACTGCACCCAGCTACCTCCAGACCCTCATCTCTCTCTACACCCCCACCCAACCTCTCCGCTCCGCCTGCACTAGAAGACTGGCTGTACCTCCTCTACGCTCCCCTGCCTCCAGAGCCCGCTTCTTCTCCACCCTCGCCCCGCAGTGGTGGAAAGACCTTCCTACGGATGTCAGGACTGCCCAGTCCCTGACCACCTTCCAGCGCCTCCTCAAGACACACCTCTTCAGACAACACCTGTAAAACTCAACTCTTCCCTTCTGGACAATATAGCACTCTTCCTTTAATGCACTTTAACTTGCACTTATCTGCTCCCAATTTTACTGTAATCCTGTACTTAACCCAATCTGTAGTACTTTGTATTTCACTTGCACTCGTATTTAACCCTGATGTAACTATCAACACTGTTATCTTCTCCTGAATTGCCCCGATATCAAATCGTACTGTGTTTTGTATTTACTGTCATTAGGACTGAAGTCATTGTATTTTGTATCTTGCTCTTAATTGTACTGTAATTCTTGATATGTATTTTATTTTGTATACAACTGCCCTGGGTAAGGGCATCTGCTAATAAATAAATAATAATAATGATTACTTTGTATTGATTTGTACTTATTTTATGATTTTTTTTAATATATTACTTTTTGATTTTGTGTACTCGGTGCTCAAGTCAGTCTGCATCCTAAGAGCTTCCCCTCACAGCTTTGCGAGACAGTGCCCCTCAATCCTGGCCTGAACACTGGGTTACAGTCACATGACTGCCCTACAACCATGACAAGCACAGACTGCCAACTATAACCGCAAAATAAACATCAGATTCCACTTCCTTTCAAGTCAGAGAGCAATACTGAAGCTTGAGTGATTGATGTTACAGATGAAAAACTTCCTCCAAAAACACTCAACAGTGTTTGCTTAGGATACAGTCAAACCTGTTTTAAAAGACAACAGTGCCTGGACTACATCCCACTCAAATCGAGCCTGGCTGGATTAAGATGAAGCACTTCTGAAACAACAGTGTTCAAGTACTGAGCAGATGAAACTTCTCTTGAGAACAGTGACAGAAGATATCCCCCAGACCTGAGGAAACCACGCTTTTATTAACGCACTTACTTATCTCGTAGGACCACCCCCTCAAGGCAAGCTCCGAACAACACCACGGAACTGAAGTCTGAGTCGTGCGGTCAAGGAAATGAAACACACACGCCGTGAGAAACTGCACTGCACCAATTAATCACATTTCACATAAATATCACATTTCAGAGATTATATATACAAGTAACTTATCCTTTTACCTGTTATCCTGTTAAGTGGCAAATCTTGTGGTAGATTAATATTAGTCTAATATTAGTCTGGTCTAAAGATTATAGAATACCAAATGACAATAATAACAATATAATGACAATAATAAGCTGAAATGCTAGTCTGGTAGAAGTTTGAGTTTTACTCACAAGCTCAACAGTCAGTATCTAAAAGACCTCCGTTCCTGCATGCTAAACAAGCAGCTGTCCATAACACACTTTTACACAGGATACACCTGCCCCTCCTCTCCCCCCAAAATAATAAAACAAAAATGCTAGAACATGCAAGGGGAGGGTCAGCCTCTACTTTTCAAAGCAATTACTTTTATTTATTTATTTATTTATTTATTTATTTATTTTAATTTAGTAGTCGCCAATTTGTTTTTTTTATATTTTCTCCCTAATTTAGTAGTGTCCAATTATTTTGTTTAGCTCAGCTCACCCCTTCGGGAGGGTGAAAATGAACACACACTGTCCTCCGAAGCGTGTGCCGTCAGCCGCCCTCTTTTTCACACACTACACTCACCATGCAGCCACCCAGAGCTACAGCTTCGGAGGACAACACAGCCGTGGCAGCTTACAGGCAAGCCCGCAGGTGCCCGGCCAGACCACAGCAATTGTGCACCGCCCCCTGGGAGCTCCCGCCCTCGGTCTGCAAATGAATAGCCTGGACTTGAACCGGCGACAGTATAGGAAGCATCCTGCACTGTACGCGAGTGCTTGTACTGGATGTGCCACTCGGGAGCCCCCTCAAAGCAATTACTTAATCTTGAATTGACTTTTAAAAAGGAGAAAAAATAACAAAACTAAGTAATATAATTATTAGAAAAACAGACCCAATAGTTGCCAAACTATTCAGAAGTTTAATGGAAGGACTTGTAAGTAATCTTGTCATTTCTTATTTGTTTTTGAATTGTAATTAATTTTCTTTCCTTTCAGATGATGATGTGTGAGGAAATAGCTGTAAGAATCTAGCCTGTTCTCCCACGTTTTATGTTGCATCTCTGTTTTGTAGCATTTAAGTTAATTACATACTGGTGGAAATGCTTTTACCTAGAGAACAGTAAATGCTTGTGTCACAGGGAACGGTATCAACAGACAATCAGGTCTTCTTTGTGCCATGAAAGGATACAAACTAGCGATGTTGTGATGATAGCCAGGATTGTCCCAACAGGGATAGATTTCTGTGCGTCTTTGAGATCTCCGGATCTATTGGAACCAGCCATAATTCCTGAGCAAGGCAAGAAGACACTTTAAAAGCACTTTTCCGTACATTCAAGCCCAACTCTGTCAATAAAACAATGGGTGTGAGTACATTTACACTAGTGAGATGCTAATGCTGATCACCCGAGAATATTTCTTCTGTCAGAAAATAAAGATTGCAATTCACTATCCAAGAAATAGTCGCTAGAGATGTACAAACTCTCTTTTTCTGTTTTTACCAACAGCAGCCTCCACTTAAATATTTGAGCTCTAACTGCACTCATTGTGCACCAACAGTGATTGACAGTGCCCAGCTCCACATTTTTGAGCATCACTTCCTTTAAGATTATAACTCTTTACAGTACCTTTATCACTGCCCTATGATGAGTACATGTCAATTCAGTTTCCGTGTCTGAAATAAAACTGTGCAAAGATATACATCGCTGAATCAATTCGTTTAGTGGACTATTCGGTACTACTGGAGAGGATTTCTTTAGTGGTCTGTCCGGTACTACTGGAGAGGATTCGTTTAGTGGTCTGTCCTGTACTACTGGAGTGCAGTGCTCTTTCCTAGACCTGCATACAGGTCTGTAGTGTAGAATGAGATCCCCTGCCCAGCTCACCGGTCACGGAGGGGAAGAAGATGCCCACGAGCACAGTGAAGGAGGTGGTGATGTCAGAGGACACATACAGGTACAGGTTACTCAACGATCCGTGCACATCTTCGGAGGGCAAGCCAGGCTTCTCCAAGATCTCGCCTTTCTCCATGTAGCTGGCCCACAGATTGTCTGAAAGAATTAATCCCTGCAAATTAATAGTGGGTCTGTGTCTTCTTGAAAACACCACACGCAGTCATACACGTCAATAACGATAAAGGATGGGGCATTTTTTGCTGAAAACTGTTGCAAATCAATATTTTTTGTAAAATCACTTTTTATTGTTATTTTCATATTAATTCAGGATATGCACAGTTTGCAAATGCAATGCTATAGATACTATACAACTGTTGATCTGATGAGTGCTAGACCACTGGAGTGAGTCTGAACTACAATACTAACCCCATACAGCAAACTCAAAGTACTACACCAGTCTCATCAGGCATATCTTTGTAAATGTACAGGACAGTTCTAAAGCCATGCAGTACCTCTTATGATACCCCTGGCCAGACCGGGGATCCCCTGTATTTCAGTGACATTGTTGTGTGTGAAGTATTCATCACACGTTTCCATCGTCATGTTTGCAGTGCTGCAGAAATTCTCCCACAGCTTGCTCGCTACAGTCATGTTGTTTTGCACCACCGTCTTTGCACAGACGTCAAACAAGTCTCTAGAGAGGGTCCTGTTACCCAACATGCAGATTCTGATTGAAAAAAACAGACAAGCACTCAGCCAGGAGGTGACTCACAGAACCACAGCTGTAAAACATGCAATACACCACTTCAAGATAATGCTTTAGCCCTTTATAACAATAAACAGTAATTAAGATTTCATTTTCAGGCACTACAACCTTTCTATACTTTTACCATTATTTATCTTTATCTTTGATATATGTCATTACAAGGGTCTTAATCATTACTTTAATGATGTACAGTATGAGATTTAACTTTAAAGATATGACCACACACACACTCACACTTACGGAAACTCAGGAGGGTCAAAGATGGATTTGATTGCCCCAGCATATATAGACAAAATGGATATTATCACGCAAGCCAAGAAGAGAGAGGCGAACTTGTTGACATATTTCACCCCCACAAAGACAACCACAGCCATGAAGCTGAGGAAGAGGGTCCCATAGACTCTCATGTTGTTCAGCATGGCGCTGTCCATGTCGTTCACATCACTGCTGTGGAATATCGCTGCCTGGGGGACGATGTATTTCTGAGCAAAAACAAATCAAACTGGAGGTCAAATCAGGTCATCCAGGAGGCGTACAGAAGTGATGAACAGATGCTGGAATAATCTGCTCTTTTCCTGCCTGACTGCACTAAAACACAGTTTGCTAGCTGCTGTTTGAAATAAACTTCAGTATATATATATATATATATATATATATATATATATATATATATATATATATATATATATATATATATATATATATATATATATTTTCTGACGATGCAGTACTATGCATGATCTGCTTCTCTTGGAATATCACAAATTACGTCATGACTTGTTTGTTCTGTATCACCTACGTATCACTAACTAACTAACTAACTCTAACCCTAACCATAACTAACTCTAACTCTAACCCTATCCCCCACATTACTTACCAGTAATATTTCAATTGCACCCAGAATATACATGGCTGCTGCGAAGGTGGTCCCCAAGTAAAAACACAGCCCCACTGCACCCCCAAACTCAGGGCCAAGCGACCTGGAGATCATGAAATAGGCGCCTCCGGCTGCAAGACAAAACACAACTCAGGTTTGCATTTTAATAAAGGGACATGCACCTGCAGTTCTTGAAGTAAGGATTCCCATAACAGCCCCAGAACATCTGATGTGCTCCCGACATTGCAATTTTAAATGAATAATTGTTATAAGGGGAAAATAAAAAAAAAATAAAAAAATGACAATGAGGTGTATGTATATATATATAAAAAAGGGTTACATTACTGGCACATGATGCAATCTTAACATAACAGAGAATGTTTGCATGGAATTTGTGATGCTATACCTGGAACAACACCATTTGTAGCAATGGCACTCATTGATATGGCAGTTAACATTGTCTAAAAAGAAAGGAAAAAAATATTACAGGCATTCAGACAAGCAACTTTCACACTTTAGGTTATCTTTCAACTATAAATCTTATTTTAAGAAATATATACAATGAAAAATTGCACTAAGAAGTATCACCAAGTGGTTCTTTCATTGCATTTATTTATTTATGTATTTATTTATTTTTATTTTAAGAAAAATAAAGTTTTGGCAGTGTCTTCTGAAACCCGCACTACTGTACTGTATCACTGATACATAAGCAAGACAATCACTTTCTTATTGAAAGCTTTCTGATCTCTTAGATTGAAGACTGAAGTCCGGGACATCCAAGACTTAATAGCCTGTAAGAGCCCCAACGCCTAGAAAAAAAAACAAACAAGACAATGGTCCTACTGTCGTCAACAGACTGCTGAGCTTAGCATGAACACAGAGTGCGCCTCTGAATGGAGAGTCCCACTCACACAGCAGCAGCATATTAGGACGATCAGGAGAGACTGCATGATCCCCGCCGTGCCTACGATCCAGGTCATGCGCAGGAACAGGATCACCCCGAAGATATTCTGCAGGCATGGCAAGTACACCCCCATCAGGGTGCCCATGCTGGGGGCCTGGAGGCAAAACACAAACCAGCAGACTCTGTGAATCACACAGGTGGACAAATACGAGCTCTGGGACGTTTACAACAATACATCATTTACTTTGTGTGTGAAATATGGAGCAATGTATTTTAAATCTGATTACTCACCCAAAGTCTTGTTTGTGGGTTAGGGTTAGGGCATCCACTTAGGATTTTTCATGACTTACCTCTATATACTGTATAAACTCACACCAAAGTTTTATTTTTTCGCTTTTTGTTATCAATTCCAAAGCCTTTTCTTATTGATTACAATAACAAAACATATATATATTCAACGTCAGTGTTTATTTTTTAGAACTACTGTCTAATTAAAATAATAAAGACAAATTGAACAAAAAAAAAAAATTGAACAGTTTTACACGCAACAGCGCCATCTGTGTTAATTTGACAGTAAAAAATATTTTATTCCATTAAAAATATACATGACTTGCTAACAATCAGTTCACCGACAGCCAGACTGGTAATCTCGGTTAAATACATTACCCAAGGGCCTGTAATTAGAACACAACAGCAAATATTTTAACTTCTTTTGTGAACAAACAGCACATATTACATGCTGATCCACTCGATATACCAAAGCACCATTTCTCTGCACATGTGAATGGAAACAAGCTATTGATTAAAGTCATTGATCAGGACTCTGAAGGTCACAGCGGCACCCTCTTTCTGCAGCATGCCAGGGCTGCAGGAGCTGTGGTGTCGGACAGCTTGCTGGCTGCAGCTCATGCTCATGCCCTGGGATGCAGACAATTCCCATAACAGCCGAGGCATCTAAATAACTTCTGATGTCATGGGCACACCCTACAGGGCTGGGCACATTGTTTACGCGCTCTCCCACTGTGGATCTGACTTAATGGTCTGGCTTTGACTGGTGACTGCAGACACACAGCGGTTCAGGCACTGCAGCCTCCCATCTGCACAGCAGGGGCAGGTCTGCTGGCTTTTACTGGATTCAGACCTGTAAATGAGGAATATTCTTTCCTGGGTGTGGCCATGCTGTACTATGTTTTCAAACAGAAAAACAGCACAGGGCTTCTGTTTTGGAAGCTTAAGGCTTTGGCAGAGAGAGCAATTGGGGCTCCCTTTGCCAACAGTAAGCAGACAGCTGCGTAACATTTTTAGGTTATGGTTCAGAGGACCCAAACTATAGTCTGTGCAGCAAAGTGGAAACTGAAAGGTGGGTTGCAGGACATGACCCTGTATTGGACACTTGAACTTCCCCTGGGACCTGATTTGCATCTGGTCATGATAGAAAACCAAATATTTTGTAAGAAAGCAATCACAATTTTATGCAGAGTGATTAATCTAGGTTTTCACACGGGCAGAAGTACACAACGACAGGACAGGTGTCAATTGTCTTAAGATGTCTAAAGATAGTAAATACAAAAGTGCTGCTACATGAGGTCCCACTAGACTGGAATCAGAGGCATAACTTAGCATTGGTTGCTCACTATTTCTTTACAGTCAACAGGTTGTGGCTTCTCAATTTAACAGAGAACACCTAATCAGCATAATATATGATATAGCCTATGCTGCCCGAGTTCTGGGCATGCTGTATTTTATTATTATTATTATTTGTTTATTTAGCAGACGCCTTTATCCAAGGCAAATTACAGAGACTTGGGTGTGTGAACTATGCATCAGCTGCAGAGTCACTTACAACTATGTCTCACCCGAAAGACGGAGCACAAGGAGGTTAAGTGAATTGCTCAGGGTCACACAATGAGTAGGTGGCTGAAGTGGGATTTGAACTGGGTACCTCCTGGTTACAAGCCCTTTTCTTTAACCACTGGACCACATAGTCTCCAACCTATTTCATAGCTGTGTGCAGTGGCTGGGTGTGGAGTGGAGCTCAGTTATTACCCATCCTATCTCATAGCTGTGTGCAGTGGCTGGGTGTGGAGTGGAGCTCAGTTATTACCCATCCTAGCTCACAGCTGTGTGCAGTGGCTGGGTGTGGAGTGGAGCTCAGTTATTACCCATCCTATCTCATAGCTGTGTGCAGTGGCTGGGCTCACCTTTGGGATCTTCTTCTTGGAGCCATCTGCACTCTCTGCCTCCTCATGCTCCTTGGCTCCCTGGGTGATGTTGGTGTAGTTGACCAGCCGGTTGAGGAGGGAGGACACCTTGGGGCGAATGTCCAGCTCCTCCTGCACACAACACAATGAGAAACCTGCTCAACATTTACATGCAGCTCAGACTTCCATTGCATAGTAGCTTGATCCAATCCTGGTTTTACTAGGAGTTTAATAAGACAAACCTGAGCTTGTGACTTGTACACTGTGGCTAATCAAGCTCGTAGTAAAATCTGGAATGGCTTAACTGCAATGCAATAGGAGTCTTACATGCATTTACCTCCCTGTCAACACAAACATATTCCCTATACGGAAACATAAAATGTGTCTGTGTATGGGTTAGCATGACCTACATTCACAGTATGAGGAATAACCTTTTCAAAATTCAGTTCTTCATTAACCCAACCAATCAGAGGGCAGAACTAGCATGACCTATATTTCCATACCCTCAAAAACCTGTGTTAAGGAATGCCACATTTAAACTGGATGAGCCTCAAGATACTGCTAAGATTTCCCTGAAAATGATTTTAAACAGAAGTCCTTTACAGACACTGGATTCTATCAATGGATCTAAAAACAGAGGCAGATGTTAATACCGCCACCATTTAAATACTCAATATTTTGAAAGACAAATAAATCACATTACATTTAGAACCACTTGATTCGACCTAGATGTAAACCACATGAGAGAAACTGCACTGTGTGAATACACGGTACCTCAAATAAGGCCAAGTTCTTGTCATAGTAGTCATTTCCATTTGCTGTGTCAGCGCTATTCAGGAAAGGGCTATTTTCTTTATGTTGGCCGTGACCTGGAAGAGAAAACACAAGCAGCTATTTCAATACAGCAATATAACGGGGCACTGTATAGTAACAAGTGAAGGGCAATGGCCAGGGCTTTCAGAAGCTCCCACAGTTTATTAAACAGGGAACCCAGTGAGGTATTGCTGGAATCAGGAACTGTAATGTTGACTGGTATTGTGGTCAGATTAGGCTAGGCTAGGAGCATGGGTCAATGCAGTAGCTGTGCTCGTCCTGGCTCGGAACCCTGGACAGTACTGGAGGGCTTCACAAACATCAGCTTGTGATTTCAGAATAGAACACAGTGCCAGAAATACATTGCAGCAGGTGGGATGTAAAAACATTGCACATGCATAATGAGGGGTGCTTGAAATCTCAACCATGTCTGGGTTAGAAAAGGCTATAAAATGCTTCAAAATATCTGTTAAATTAAAAGAAAACGGGGAAGTGCAATTAACTCTGATAATTAGATAGTGTGATCATATTTCTGCAGCATTCAAGACCATTTTCTATTTAATTTTGAGTAATCCCAACACAAACAGATTAGTCTAACGCAATCCTACTAAACCGCAGCGAGCATTATTAAATTACACTTCAAATCACATCAATACACAAACAGGGCCTTTTAGTTGCAATAATATCCATAAAAAAATGCTTAATCTTGAAATTAGATTTAACGAACATAGAAGAATTACTTAGAGCCAATGCATGGCATAATATTTCTGTACCATAGTAACAAAGGGAATGCAATACCACTCTTGTAAGGATGTGCACACTTCTAAATGCAGAGCAAAACTAGTCTCATATGATTTCACTGTCGATAGCTGTGTTTATTCAGATAGGAAACACCCACGCTTGGTTGCCATCGGCTCTGGATGAAAAAACACTTCTATTTGGGCTTCAGTGTATAATGCTGTGACCTTGTGTGTCCTTAATTTAACATGTGGGCTGTCTAATTAAATGATTGCTGTCAGAGATTTTCAATTAGAAAACTTACTGGCAGATATTTTGTTTTAATAACACTGCAGCTGCTGTTTGCGTTCCAGACAAATCTTTTACTGTAGTGGTTCAGAGCCAGAGATTCAGAGACCCTGCCTGGGGTGTGTGATTGCAGGACAGCAGTGGATTAACAGGAACTCTTTAGTAATCTGCTGTTCGGTCTTGCCATTTCAGGAGAATCGGCTATAATACCAGTTTAGAAAGTGCATTGAGACGTCCAAGATGTAAACATGCAAACATGACTGGGGGCTTACTGTTGAAATGCCATCCAGTCCATCACACAGGTGACAGGATGCAAAGGGGATGTTTTGTTTTTCAAAGCCTGTTTCTACACATCCACTTGTGTGGTACCATTTCCCACTAGCCTCAAGGTCTGAGAGCAAAAGCCAAACTTGACGGCCAAACTCATATACTGTACAATGAGAATAAATCACTAATAACTGTGAGTAGTTGAGATTTAGCATCATCTAAACTATTTACATTGCGTTTGCTACAGATAACACATTACAGGGTTGCACAGCATGGTGTCTTTTGCAATATCCCCACATGCATGACCAAGACAATACATTTTGCACAGCTCTTTTTCTGCCTACCCTGGAACCGTTAGTCATCAAATCACACGTGCTTTACTCATCATCAACCACAAATGGATGAAACACCTCTGAGGTGGCACGTTGTTCATAACCACATACTTCTACATTTGCGATTATTCCCTTAAAAATAAAGTGTGACGGATTTTTCAATTTTGTGAAGATGAAAATAAAATCATAAACTTTCTATACTAACGCAGTCTGGTTAATAAACAAAAGTAAGACCAGACTGTAAACTCGTTATTTGAATGAACTAATCTTGAGATGTTCCCAGTAGTTCAGAGCAAGTCCATTCACAATGTACCATACTTTCTCTCTCAAAATATGAAGATGACAGTTCTTCACAGCCCTGTGTTGTACAGTACAGCAGGCTCAGCCAAATGACAAGGTCTTCTATGCCTGCAAAGAGTCCTTAAAGGAATATACCTGGCTCCATTGTTAGAGCTGCAGTACTGTATCTGTAGGTGCAAGTTCAGTACCTCCTTTGAGGTGTTGTATACAGCAGGAAACATGAAAAACTTAACAAAACCCTAAAGTACGAACAAATAATTCTAATTTACACAATGCACGGTTCCAATCACTGTCTAGTAGACAGTGTTCTAACTTGGAAGGTGTTACAATTATTTATTTACTGATCTCCAAGGCCTGTCCTCCCTCCGGTCCCCCCCTGAAATAGGTATTTTAAACCTACCATTGTACCATGAATCACAATAAATCAGTTTTTAACCCCAAGACCAATTATCCTTCAAGGAAGCGGTAAAACATATTCGGTTTTCAGGAATTACACAAACATTACACTTGCTTTTAAAAGCAGAGTGCTGCCAATAGTCCTTTATTTAATGTAAACACTGCTGCCATGGTGCAAGCAGGTTAACTAGAGACTAGAGAAAGGCTACAACACAGGATGATAAAGTGATTGGTTTAAACTTATCCCAACACATTCTGTATCTGGTTTTCTACATTGTACAGTAAACCATCCATCTGTGGCCAGTTCCATATAAAAGACCAGCTCATTATTAATATCTAGTATCAGAACCCAAACTAATCTGGATTTACACAGGTTGTAATGAAGTATGTCCACTGCAATACAGTATATAAGCTGATACGAAGCTGAAAAGGATCATTATCAAATTTCATATAATAACAAACAAACAAAACCACAGCCATGTTCTTTAGTACCATTTCCTAACTTTAAGATCTTAATTATCCAAGTGCATCTTGGCAGTGAGAAAAAATAAAATAAAAAAACACTTAGACTGTTTCCATCAAACACCAGGATAACCACACAACCCACTATGCCTGCTGGTTTCCCAGTCACCTCACAACAAACCCTGCACACTTCGGTCGCACTGGTGACCCTTCAATGCTAATGCTCCATGCGCCATGCTCCAACATGCTAAGTTACGAGCAAAAGGGCCATCCACCCACCTGTTTTGAACATTACCTTTCCATTTTCAGTAACCTGGTTTACCATTCTTCTCACGCTGCACCCCTCATTCAGTACATATTCCAGCTGGAACTTGGGAAAGCACTAATGCAAAGGGTATGGTGTCCCAGTGGGGCTGTGCTGTGATGTGCTGTGCTGACGAACAACTGCATACAGCATCAGCCATCCAGCAGCATTAAATTGGTTCTGGGACCAATAGGGATCCTCCAGGGGGAGGACTGTGGGTGCCGACTGAAATCCTACTGGAGTGGATGGCACAGGGTTTACTAGTTGCAAAGGGTTTACTTTTTGCACGATATATGTAAGTACACAATTGTATCAGAAAAGGGTTAGGGTTAAGGTTATCTTTTCGCACTATATAACTTTCTATTAGTACACATGTAATTACTAAGTAACTAATATGTAAATACACAGTAATTGAGACACAATGTAAAGTGGGGCGGGGAGGGGGGGGGGGGGGGGGCAAGCCAAGAGCACTTGGGAGTCCCTGTCCTAGACCACTGATGGTCTCCATGATAAACAATGATTGTTTTGCCAAATGCTGCCCTCTTCCCTCTTCAGAGCCAACCCTGCATCACTTATCAGTTGAGACTAACATCAGTGACTTCAGCCCCATGCAAACGGTGCACAGGTTAAACTCATTAAATAAACAGGGCAATGCAAAATAACTCTGTACACCCCGGGCTAGTGGACGTGGCTCGGTCACCTGATGTCTTGAGATTGGAATCGCATAATAAATAATGGTTCAGTTAAGTAATGAGATTAAATAAAAGTTCTGTAGTCTTATTTATAACCTGAATAGGTACAGTACATAACCATTGGCAATCCTATACTTTATAAATCTAGATGATATGAAAGCACTACTCTTCTTCTGATCAATCTGTTTTTTTTAATGGAGAAACAACCAATCAGCGATCTACCTGTCACTTTGGAAATCTGCTCAACTGAACTGTAGTTTCAGATTTCACTGGTTTCAGTTCAAGCATCGCTGGCCCACTAAGACACGAAACAAGCTCCTAATTAAAAATTCAGAAGTGGATTACCACTTATAAGGATATCAAAGTGGCTTCGTGGCTCCCTCCCCCATTAAGCCCTGCTCAGAAAAAACAAGAGGTTTGCATGACAAGCCTGAACAAGTTCTGCTACATGAGGAATGTTTCCCAGTTGGCAGATCAAAGAATGTCAGCAAAAATGATTATATTCTGCCAAATCTCTCTGCTATCGTGCATGACAGAAATTAAGAGTTACTTGGCAATATATTGCTGCCAGGACATTTATACATCACATGTTTTTCAAGAAAAAATTCTCTGTTGCAGGGTTTTGCCCTGATCTGCTGAACCAGGATTCTTCGTGACTTCTGATGCATACTCAAGCTCACAGCCGATGATCAAAAAGGTTACTGTATAGAATTCAATAATAAGCCAGGCCAAAGGGGAAAGGTACATTATTCAGTGCAGAGCAGGTTCTGGGATCTGATGCTTCGCCTGTACATTCCTGTGGCGTTCTCTCCCTATAATCACTGATAAACTAGGGAGCAGCTCAGTATCACTTGGTCTGGCTTTAGACTCAAAGAACACAAAAAGCTACCACAGAAGGAATCCACTGCACTGTTGTAAATGCTTCCCTCCTCTGAGTCACATCACAAGCAGAACTCTGTACAGTGTGCCGCTGACCTCAGACAACAAACCCCCCAGGATAGAATCAACAGAATTTAAAATAAATGAATTTACACAAACTCAAATAACATTATAGTCACACAGTACAGGCAGGAGGGTAACAAGCAGAGGAGTGGCAAAAACAAACCAAAACAGTAAATCTGGTCTCTTAAATGAGACATAAAAACAGGCTTTTCATTTAGAAAAAGGTTTTTACATTCTACAGGAAGGGTGCATTTAAATTTCAATTGGATAATAAGCATTACTTTGTTGGAGGAGGGCGCAAGTGACTCACTATTTAAAGTTGAACTCCCTTACAAGCTGTTATTCAAATCCAAACACATTTTTGTTAAAACTGTGTTTAGTTTTCAAAGTTTTAATTTAAATCCAGCACCATTCACCCTCAAATTCAAGAAACAACTCTTGTCCTTTTTACATCTCCAAAAACATTCATAACCTTCTAGGAAGTCAAGAGCATTAATGTAATAAATTGGACAGTACAACACTTCTCAAGAGAGTTTCTATTAATAACACACACAATGGCCGTTTGTGTACAGTCTGTGCTACCCTTTCCTTAAGCAACAGCTGCTGAGGAAATAACAGCAGCTGTGACGTACAAGTTTCTCTGAGAGCACTGAACGACTCCAGCCTATTTGGAGAATGATACACACATACTGTAAATACAAATTCATCTTTATTAAAATGAGGTTATTGGCACTTGAAGCACACCTCAGAATGACATTTCAGGCCACAAAATAGAACACAGAGGTGAGATGAGATGAGGATTCAATAAGTGTAGGTATTCGATCATATCTCTGGACCCTCTATAAGGAGTGTAAATATTCTTCAGTGCCACAGTACGCCACCATTTGACTGCTTTAATGCAATACAGAACATTTTTTGCTTTGTTTTTATATAAATGCATTTTTTGCTAGCCTGTCTTCTTCTAATAGATTTCTTAGGAAACGAAAATGTATTTGGTGGACAAATCCCTCCAATCAGTCTCCAAGCAGCCTCCAGAAATCCTCATCAACCTACTGTACACACATCCCGATTAACCCCATATATAGAAACATAGGAAGGGCAGTTACAGAGGAATGGAATATAACTCATGTTTGATCATGGTAGGAAAGACTGAATAAATAACACCACTTGTGTCTTCAGGTTTGGAGGCACAGCTCCCATTACATTCCATGCAAGTCTAATTTCCATCTCTTGTAATGGTAATCTTAACACAGATGTGGCATCGGACATTTTTTATTTCAATACTAGGATTTTTATTTCCACCATTTTTTAGTCTATGCAAGAAAATAAGGACAAAATATAAGAAACTATGTCACGTTTCTCTAAAGTTTTTTTTCATCTTAAAACTCGGATGGCTCCTTAAAATTGCAAAGCCTAGGAGTCTCAATGGTTATGTCTTCCTTTCTTTTTTTTTTTTTAAATGAACTTTTAAGATAGAATTAAATAGCACTAAGTACCATTAATTCAGCTAAGCTTGTTTCATGTTTGACTGCATCCCAGGCCATAAAGTTATGCAATGCTAATCTTTCATTTTACTTTGGGGGGAGATTAATTCTTAATCCTTTAATTCAAATGTAACAGAAAAAAATGCCACAAACTTCACAGGTCTAATAAATGCAGTGTTGCCAAGATTGTAATTCATTCACGCCACGGTGAACTCCAGCAAGCTGTCCGGGACCAGTTCACTTCACATCCACTCAAGCACGCAGAGGTAATGTGTTTGTTTCTGTCTTAATAGCTAAGAATCTGTCCACTGTTCACAAACATTAATGGATTAAATAAATGTTTGCTTTTCATGAAACTTTTCCAGACTGCTGTTGACATACTGAACAGCAGACAAGGAACGCTCATGAACTTTATTTAAATGAACAATAATAAAAAAGCAGTCAGGGTAAGGTTTGGTGAACAGTCTAGAGTATAACATGCATTTGACAAGTCTTGACAACCTACAAAGCAGAAAAGTACAATTTCCAGTAATTGTAACCAATCCAAACTAACACTGGGCTTACAGTAGTCACTGGAGTCTGGGAGGGTGTGCTTTCAGCCAGGGGATCCCAGTTAGAAGGGTATGATGCATAAAGGTGAGGTCTTTTCTTTGGCTATTTGCATGTCATTATCTTTGATAGTAACGTCTGGTGAATACACAGAGGGAAAAACACATTTTCTTTACACTATTTATACAATGTATTTTGGGCACCATGCAGGACCCGTAGCCCCAGGTGGATTTCAGGGTTTGTGGGAGTCAGAAATATACTTTAAATACCTGCATTATTGTACATCGCCTTCACTGCAACCCCCTGCCTTAGATCTGCTGTATGTTCAGCTCTCAGCTGGGACTTGAATATGTTTGGTAAACAGAAAGACTAACTAAGGATGACGTGCCTCCAAATGGCACACATGCCAAGTATTATTTAACTGCTGATTACAGGTCAAGTATCAAGGGAACGTCTGTCAATCTGAAATGCACTCGTCACAGAATTGCCCGTCAATAGCGTACTTATTAAATATGAATGCAAGTCTAGCTCTTTGTAAACCAGCTGCAATTGTGATTAAAAATATGATTTAATGAAATGTACAATACTAAATGTCAAACGTCAAAGCTTAATATCCTTTTTTTATAGAGTTCTATGAAGCTCTATTTTACCAGGAGTTAGTGCCTAATATTGCCATAATGTCTGGTTTTAACAGTAATAACATTACTGTATATTGTATTTTAGTTTTGTAAATGAAGCAGGGACTTGTTAGCGGTGTATTTAGCTACTGACTATGTCGTCATCAAGTACTTGTGAATTAATGAGTTAAAATGATTCAAATTTGAGTTTTCATACAACGCTTTTTGTTGCAGAGACAGCGTTTTTGTTTGCCAGTTCAGGGGGATTTTGAAATGCAGTTACTAGATTCTGCAGAAAGTGATTCTACACACTTTATTTCACCTGATTCACTTTGATCTCTTAATGAAACAGTCCATGGAAATCACATGTGGAATGTGATATAATGCATTGTGTTAACAGAGGGGCACACAGTATTTTCAAAGTGTGCATTCCAGTCTTTAATTAGATTTTTTTTTAAGAAAGCACCTGCTACGAAACAAGTTATTTGTTCACTTTAATAAAGACACACTGCGAAAATGTATCCTTGAAGACATTAATGGTGATACAGTATATAATAGTGTGTTGGTATTTGACAAAGGCTAGCTGCTGCTTATGGTGACTTCTTTGTTACAAATATTTATTGATTAGACTTTTTTGATAATTACAAACACCATACATTACACTTTTCCTGTATTTTTTAATGCAAATGCACAGTACAGGGCTGGAAATAAGACTCCCATTGCATAGAACTTTGATCCATTCTTGGTTTTACTAGGAGTCTGATAAGACACACCTGAGCTTGTTACCTGTACACTGTGGCTAATCAAGCTCGATGTAAAACATGGAATGGGTGAAACTGCTATGCAATAGGAGTCTTATTTCCATCCCTGACCTGCTAAATCCTATGAAGTTGTTGCAGGTGCAATGATCTGGTTGGGTAATCACTAGAGCCTGTCTACAGGGCTCTGGTCTGTCAACTGCAATAATCTCAATGATGTACCTGCACAGGGTAAAGAGTTAAACTGCAGATCACTGAACTGCAAATTATATGCATACATCCTATAACTAGTCAAAATACAGCAGACTACAGTCAGATTGATGTTTTTCCTATATTATTATTTATTTCTTTGCAGACGCCCTTATCCAGGGCGACTTACAATTGTTACAAGATATCACATTATTTTTACATACAATTATATTATTTTTTAAATACAATTACCCATTTATACAGTTGGGTTTTTACTGGAGCAATCTAGGTAAAGTACCTTGCTCAAGGGTACAGCAGCAGTGCCCCCCCCACCTGGGATTGATCCCACGACCCTCTAGTCAAGAGTCCCGAGACCTAACCACTACTCCACACTGCCGCCCTGGTAGCCTGTGTCCAGTCTATTTTGGGAATGGGGTATAATAGATGAAATACCCAGTCAGAAATATTTGGCTGAGTTTAGCTTTGCCACTGGTTAATATCATTAACATTAGACTCATTGTGTCAGGTGAAAATAAAAAAATACAAGAAAAGAAGGGGCTCCTACATTCGGTAATAGGCAATACTCTGTGGATCAGTATTCCAGATGGGCTTTTATCTGAATACTCTCTGATATTATGCCTTTGTTGTACTGCATAATCGTTTAAACAGCAATACTCTTAATGCTTAACCCCGTTCAGCTTAGACAAAAATGATTTTCTTCAAACCTCTGGTCTTTAATTCACTCCCATTTTTTTTATTTTTTAAAAGTAGAAGAGCACTTGTTGATGTTACAAATCTAGAACCACAGAAACGACTCAGTACCGCGTGCTCTCTGTAGCCCTCTCTCACAGGTCGCTCTGCTTTGTAACATTAACTAGAATAATTATCATCATTTGTACAACATGTCCCATTGGTTCTCCAAGCTATTTGCAGCACTGTTCATTGGTGCAGGGCTCATGTGACCCGACAGCTGCTAACAGTAGCTTTGCTAGGCCACAGAAACCCTAAAATCAGTTTTTTTTCTTTTTTAACCTTTAACAGTTATTTTTCTGCCCTGTGTAGGGTTAAGATTTCACCTTTATGGAGTCATCGTCATCTATTTATTAAGGGAAAAGAAAAACTGGCACAAAAATATATTATTTGTAGCATGCTCCAAACACCGGCAGTATAAAAGGTACATGCTTTTTCTGCTTGTGTCTTTCTGAGCTGTGGCTGCTGTGTGAGGGACCTCACTGCACTTTACAGGATAAATCAAAATAGTGTCTCAAAAGGTAATTTAGTATTACTGCCAATGAAGTGTTTGGTGAGCAAGCTGTTACACAAGTGAGATGCCTTACCTCCAACAACCCCTACCCCTTCAGCTGCATGCAGTGTACTGCACATCACATTATCACAACTTCAAAGGGTGTCACCTAAAAGATGCTTAAGACATTTAAAAAAAAAAAAAACTTTAACAAGACAGAACTAGCCAATAATAAAGATTGATGGAGAAAGTCCGCCTGGTGGATTAAACATCAAAGTGTTTATTAAAGCAAACAGGAAGCGGACAGAATTAAAGAAAGCAGTGTAAACGTCCCACTAAACTGATGAATGTATGTCACTTATGTCAACACACAAATAAATAAATACATAAATAGAAGCTGTGGGCCTGTGTTCAATGAACTGAAACAAAAACCTTCATGACACTTCTGAAGGAGACCCCTACTGTTCTATTTACAAAAGGCTAAAAGGGTGAATTTGGCACTTGTGTTAAAAGGCTTCTTAATTACACCTAGTTCTTTACAGTGCCCTACAGCTGTGGCACTTTTACTAGAAGACTCAATGTGGTCCAGTCTTGTTACCAGCACCCCAGCAGACACTTACCCAACACAAAGGTATTTAATGCAGCCCTACTGAAGCATGGGAATGTTACAGGGCACAGGGCACAGGGCCCACAGCCGTCAACAGACCAACAGGCGGCACCCATTCATCGACCAGCACGCTGTAACTAATTTAGTGACAAAAAAATGGTAATCCACACACTCCAAAAAGTATTGTATTTACACACAAAAGCAACACAACAAAAAAGTGCTAAACAGTCTCACCAAACAAGATGTTCAGCTACTGCCCCACGATGAATAAAGGACTGTATAAATCACAGCAGACAGGGAATCAGTTACTTTTGGAAAGTGCTAAAAAAAAAAAAAGTTCAGAACTTACCATCAGAGCTTACTGTGTCATTGTGGTCTCTCGAACCTTGCCCTGTATCTCTGTAATCAACCCAGTTGATGCCCTCCAGACTGTCATAGTTCGAAGTGTGATTGTCTTCCACCGGCACCACTGTGAAGTGAGGCATTTTCCTACAGCAAGATGTGTTTGCTTTTGTTACCTCTAGCTGAGCCCAGCCTGTTACAAAGCAGCCACTACCAAACTCAGAACTGCATTCCAGCTGAGTTTGGTCACTTCCTCCAAATGAAATTACAATCCTCCCCTTCCCTCCAGCTCCACCCATTGACTGGGCTCAAAGGCACTCTGTGGAAAAGTGTACACAGACACAGCCTCATTTATGTCTGAAAAGTTTTCCAGGCGCCCCAACCAGAAATACTGAAGAACAATGACGGGGCAAGATATTCAGTACCCATTACAATAGGGAAAGACCAGCAAGTGACAACAAGGTTACAAAATGGGAATTCCACTGTTAACTAGGAAATACACTGCACTGCCACAAAAAAACAAAAAACCTCATAAATAAAGAATATAAAGTTAGTATAGTATTGTTTTCTCTCTTTTGTTTTTCACTGTAGGGAGCTGTAAGAACTCCTCTTTCTGGCTGGCTATAAAAAGCACATAAATTGGGATGGGTCGATGTAGTTTTCCTATATAAACAGTTTTTATGGTTTGCACACAAATCAAAGAGGTTTTTATTGTGTTTAACACAAAAGCCCTCTGCTTTATTCTACTATTTCCAATTTCTAAACTAAGGAATCTGACATGTAATACAATTAACAAAAGACATCAGATGCTGTGTTAAGGGCAGATTTCAATGATACCACCACTCAGTAGAGCTGGGTCTGAGTCCCATCCTCTGTTAATGATCTACATGTGGAAGGATTCAGGTCTGGCACAGTTCTGATCATTGTTATAGCCTCTCATCTCAAAGCACTAAAGGAATCCAAGGGTGTGGAGATGTTTTTCCACAATCCCTCCGTGCCCTTCTGTAAACCACTTGAGCCGAGCCCAGCTGATTCTATATATGGTAATCCCTGCCGAGAAGAATGAAGCACTGCAATGATGAAGCAGCCCCTTGCATTTTGTACCCTTGCCATTTCTAATCTCAGGTTTGTTATTTATTCAGTCAGAACTTGTACAGTATGTTAGTTTTTATATTACAAGTGTGAGCCATCATTCTCTCTTGAAATTCAGCGTGTGCAGCATTCATTCCAAATAATTACTGGAATCTTCAAGAGTTCTATGAGCAAGTGCCCAATCTGCACATTCCATTTGTTTTATTCTTGGTGCCCATTAAAAACACAGTGTTGACTAGCTACTTTGAGTCCCGTTTTAAATAGAGCGGCAACACGCTTAAAAACAAGTATGAACCCGATGCAATGCATACTCCATGATCATGGTTATTATGGGCTGTTGACTGTCCTGAGAGATATAAACACAGCACACTGTAATGAACTGGCATCTCAGACATTGAATTGAATTGAATGGAAAGGCAAGGGCTGGACCTGAACCACAAAGACAAACACCTCACCATTCAACTAAAGAGCAAGCACTGTAGTCAACAGGCAAGTACGTGTCTTATTATTAACATCGGCTGCTAGGTACATTCATTACAACCCCATATAAGGTCATGGAGTGTACCAGTGAACACAAAAAAGAGAAATAAACTTCAACTATAAACAAAAGTTTTTTAACACAGTGCAGAGGACATACAATACACAACCACTATCAGATCTAATATTATTATTATTAGTAGTAGTATTATTATTTTGCTTACTCACATAACCTTTGGTTGAGTTAATAACAATCCTGTAAATACAGCAGGAATCATAAGCCTTCCTGTTCACATACTAAAAGTAATCACTCAACTCTTAGATGCAAGATTTAAAAGCAGTCTTGCATTAAAGCCTGTTTCAACGTGAATAAAAAAAAGAACTGTGTATATACAAACGGCAACGGTATGGAGTGTGGAAAATATAAATGATTGGCCAATTGCTATCTAGGCCACTCTTGAAGGCAGGTCTACAGCTGAAATGTCAACCGCTAACAATTTTTTCTGGCAGCATTAAAAAAAGTTTTTTCTTCAGCATCTTGCTTACTGACACAGTATACAGCCTTGTCACTGATTCCAGGGGCACATCACATGACCCCCCAAAAAAAAAATCCACAGCTCTGATCTCTCAAGCACGGCATGAGCCAATGTACTCAGCATCAGGTTTGAAGGTTAAACAGAGGGGGTTGTAACACAATGAATTAAACAATGCAGATAATAGCAGGAAAGCCGAGAGCTTATCCTAGATCTTACCCTCACCTCATAGAAGGATAAGATCCCTCCCTGCATACTCTAACTGTTTGCTTGGGGGTTAAACAATTAGTATACATTAACAGATGTCATTAAAAATACAGTATTGATAATCAAATATTTCACTTTTAAAAGCAAAACTGCAATTCCTTAAAAAAAAAAAAAAAAAAGTCAAGGAAGCCTGTTAGGAGAAATCTGACCATTTAATTTGCTGTGTTTTTAATAAAAATGCTATTGTGAGTTTCTTCTCTTGAGTGTGGGTTCTTGCTACTGTACATTTATCAAGATCAAATTTATATAAATATTTGTATTTTATTTAATTTTTTTTCATAATTTTAATTACAATGTTAAAAAAAAACAATACATACAGATGTATATCTCCAGACAAATACAGCATAGAATATATAGGAAAAGAACATGACAGTACGTGTTTAATGCTGTAATTCCCAACACAGTCCCTCAATGGAATTACAGTGCAGTGTCTATGTCTGACCTATGTTGGTATGGCATGAGGTTTTTACTACTGGGCAGATCCAGTTCCTTCAAGAACAGGTAACTGCTGATGGGCCAAACTAAAATTGCCATCCCAGCACAGAGAGATCAGTGTGGTCACTGTTGACTGAACAGAGCTTTGTTTAACACTCTCCGCACCGCCACACACAATGGCATGCACTCTGGAATGGGATGCAGCTCTACTGACCATGTGTCACACTCTCTGTACCACCGATGGCGATTTGGGAGTGGGGTGTTGCACTGCGCATTGCAATACTTCATGCTTTCACTGGAAACACTACACCACCATTAGTAGCAGCGAGGTGGGGGGCTTTTTCTCTTCTTTTTTCACGGGTGGGGTGACCAGGAGGTTCTGCAGCAGGAGGGGGAGAAAGCAAGCATGAGTTAAGAATCACTTGGAAAAACTACCAGGCCCTTTCAACTTGTGTTGAGATTAGCAAACTGGAAGAAAATCCCTTTTGTTCCGGTACACGAAAATGAAGCTTATCTCACTCTGGGATCTCAGTGTTGAGACTGCTGTGGTAAGACTGGGGTAACACTGGAACATGAGTACAGGACCATGGGAGGTCTGGATTCAACTATCCAGAAGCCCCACCATCTATTAGCACTAATAATAAACTTTATAAACACAATTATTATTATTATTATTATTATTATTATTATTATTATTATTATTATTATTATTATTATTATTATTATTAATAATAATAAAAACTGTCAGTGTTGGTTTTATTATCTCTTGTGGGTTTATAAATTCACTCACTCTCTCCTGTGGTGTACAGTTGACTGTGTTGGACCTGTGTGACATATTTTAATTTCGCATCGAGCCCTGAGACCCTGTCAGAACTGCAGAAAGGAGAACACGCCCCATAGAATAAATCAATGAGTGAATAAACAGATTATTAAATGAATAATCTCCGAGGTGGATGACCCTGAAAATGAATACATTGATTATATAATGATTTCAGCTTTTGAGTTTGGCTGCTGGGGCCCCCTAAGTGCGTGGGCCCCTGTGGTACTGCACTGGCTGCACCGGCTATTCCTCCACCACTGACTAGGTCACAGGACCACCTGGCTCAACAGCATGCCAGCCTGTCTTCGAGTAGTTTGTAGTTCTTTTGTATGGCTCCCAAATTTTGAAGATGATCGCAAACTACAACTCTGTGGACCACATGCTTATTCGAAGCTGTTAGAACCTGTCCTGTATTTCAATTAATTGAACTTGCAAAGTTGCAACATACTGTGTAGTACAGGCTGTGTCCAATGTTCTCTCTCTCTCTCTCTCTCTCTCTCTCTCTCTCTCTCAGCTGAAGGAACCAGCTGCCCAATCTTAAATACGTTTTTGCACATATACATTATATATAGGAAAGGTAGTAACTTTTTTTTGTTTTAAATATATATGTAAAATGCACCAAAATGGTATTTTTTCTTATTTCAATGCACCCTGTATTTGTCTAATGAAATCCGTTGTAATGAAGAAACACCCACACACACTACAGAATGTCAGTTTAAGCTTATATCAAGGCGTTGCCAGTAACATATTCATGGTAATTATACTCGTAGTTTTGTTATTCCAATGCAATGTTTAAGTATATAGGTTTGCAAAAGCATTATTCACCTTTAATTTGCAAATCTGTTTCCAATTGTATCTAAGCGTGTTGGAACCCAGGCCCTACGATCTCAAGTTTTAGACGGACAGCCCAACCCTTTCAATACGCTTAGGTAGCCTATCTATAGCAACAACACAGGATGTAAAAAAACACACTCTGTCCTCAGCATAACAACTCCACCTGCCTCAGTCCCTTACAATATATGAGCGTATCGTTTTTTTTTTGTTTGTTTGTTTTTTCCATGGTTATACCCTGCGTTTACCATAGTTTGCCAGGTTTATTGATATCCTCTGCCATGCATATTGGAGGTTTGCAGTGCCTCCCTGTACTTTATTATTACACAGACTCGAGTCATTTGGATTTCTCTCAGTAACTACTCAAATACTAGTTTCCTGTACTGTTACTGGCAATACGCTGCTGTGCACTAGAGTGCGCTGGTGCTTACCCTTATACAGGCACAACTAGCAGACAACCGTAACTAAAAGGTGTCTCCTGACTGCTTGTCAAAGCCCCTTTAACACAGAATGATCAAAAACACATTATCCATGTACATTCCCCCTTGTGGCGTATTGTTTCTAAAAAGAAGGAACATCACCTATGAGCTTGTATTCTTTAGCTATCAATACCAAGGGGGATTCACTATTCCTGATTGGGCCAGGTTTCCGATTGTGTTTTAAATGAATGCAATTACCCATGTTGCTGTTCTTTCTAGTCACCTGGGTGTAAGGTTCTCACAGCTTCCAGAAATGCTAACCTTTTTTTTCTGCTCTTACTCTCTTTTTAGTGTGAGATACATGCAATGAAACTGCTAACCATTAGAGGTCAGTATGCACCCACGGCTTTCATTTCTGTTCTTGGATAGTCATCTTTACTCAAGTTAACCCTTTACGAACTAGATGAAATAAAAACGAGTTTTGCTTACAGTACAAAGAACACACCCCAAGGCGCTAGGAGTAAAAAAAACTTTGATAATCTTCCCCATTAATAAAAGCCGCTTTTTTGAACGCTGCTCTACTCTAGGTTCTTGGGTTTCCTGGGAATAAAGTTCTCCAGTCTGCCTGGGGAGCGCTGGCCGGCCGTGCGATGTCCGGATGCTTGTTTTCTTTTTGGAGTTGGCATGGCAGCACGATTAATCAAACACAGCCCCTCTGCAGTGGTATATTATTTCTTTCGGTTTAACGAAGAGAGAAACATGCTGGAGCTCGAAGTGACCCATTATGAGCGGATTAGCTAGCATGGAAAATGAAGCAGCCATTCAACAGGGGGGAAGAGACCCAGGTCAGCAGCTTCATAATTCATTTGATCACATGTTTGGGACTTAAAGCCAGGAAAACTCTTTACATTGTGGTTACAGAGTACATACATGTGTCCTTACGCGTAATTACAATGTTATTATGCATAGTTACAGTGTACTTAACGTGTACTTAAAAAAACCCAAAATACAATACAATCTCAGTCCAACAGAGAGCAGTATTCAGTTGAAGACATGCATAAGAAATAATATGCATGTTAACTAAAAAACAGCGGTTGCGTTTGTTTACTTATTTATAACCCATATTAATATAAATACCTGCAAAAACACATTTCAAAGTGACCCCCCCCGCCCCGACCCAGCCACATTTAATCCTTTATATATGTATATGAGCAAATACATCGAAAGATATAAATAAAATACAAATCATTCAATTATACCATTTGCCTACTCGTTTTTGTGACGAAAAAAGAAAATCCGTGGGTTTTCCATGAAAGCATTTTATACTATTATTGCAAAAGCACATTGTAATTCCATATTTATTTGAAAAGATCCCAACTCCCAAACAGAAACGTATTCCTGTAGGCGTTTTAAAATGTCGCCTTTTTTTAGGCGTGTTGGTTAATTTTAGACAGTGTGACTGCAGGTCGTCATTCATCATCATTCATTGTATATAGATGACAATGCCGGCTTCAGCAGCCTGCAGACACAGATTATCTTTTTTTTCAATTCTGCTAATAATGCGCACGACTGAGTGGATAAAGGTTGTTCCATTAATGCGATATTAATTAAAAATAACTGTGTAGGCAAATTGCCCTTTGACTCCGTGTAGTGACAATCTTTGTTGTTTCAGACTAATTCTGTGAGCCACTTACAGTAGGTTGAGCCATCTCTTTGAGTCACTCAGATATCCTTCTAGCTCAGTGAGTTTTTCTTGTTTGCATACTAATGTATAGGACTCGTAAGTATGTTTTCAACATCGAATTCAGCTTCACTACCAACACTGTTAAATTCTAATCATGAAGACTTTGTATAATGATGCTACACCTGCACCTTTCATACATATAACAGCTGGGGCTTTCTCTTCTGAACCGGGGCTAGCTAACTGCATAATTTATATATGTACAGTACATATAAACAAAAACACATAGTTAATTTTTTTTATCATCATCCATGATTAGTTTATTTAAGGCTCAATTATTATTATTATTATTATTATTATTATTATTATTATTATTATTATTATTATTATTATTATGCACCATTATGTCTTCGTCTACTTCTAAAGGTAGACTAGAGATAGAAAGAAACAGAGAATTAATTTTAAATAAAATGTTGTCTTAAGAAAAAAAAAATATTATACAACTGTTAAAATTATATCAAATGAATTTGTAATGAACCGGAGCTGTCTGTAAATTTGCCCTCCACATGGTATTACAGTGTATTAATGTCAGAGACTTACCTATATGCATTTATCGATGACTGCCCTTAGTCGAGTACTGGCGGCCAGATGGCTTGTGAACTTGACAATAAGGATGTGATTTAAGCAAATTGCTACCTAATGCATCTGAGTGCTGGGTAATTTGCTTTTCCTGTCTTTTCTGAAAACATCTGCATTGTGTACAGTAAACAGAGTTACTCAGATACAGTGTCTTTTCAGTTGATTGATTTGAAGAGGTCAGTAAAGCCAGGCCTCACCTTTGGCATAGTTTATTCAACGTCAATACTTGGATGAATACAAGTTGGATTAATAAGAAACTTTCTAGACCTTGTTTCTGCATTTCACAGAGGTAACTTCTACCAGTCAGTGCAGTGAATAGAGCCATTAAAAACATATTTAGGAACAGAGCCCAGTGGGAGTTTGTTTTGAGTAAAAATAAGTTATTTGAGTCAGGAAGGGAATATAACAGTAAAATCTGATAAAGAACAGAATAAACACATGAAAGAGACCCCTGTAATATAATCTGTAACATCCAAGGGAGATGCTATCAGCTCATGGGAAACACATAAAAACTAAAAGGTACAGCAAGGTTCAGGTTAGGGTAGCAGCCAAAAAGTGTGTGTCTGTGAGATTATAATGGATACATTGAGTGGGCTGAGAGGAGCAGTATATCCAAAACAATAAAACAAAAAAAAAAATTGAAACTTAAGATGCTAGAGTAGGAAATCTTTTTTTTATTTATTTAAGAGTTTAATAACCTTTGTATGCTGTTCTGTTTTTATTAACCCTCGTGCCTCTGGTTTGAAAGACCACGATTATCTTCAATCTTTGAATACCTTACGTAACTTTTGGTAGTCCTAGATTAGTGCTAATCAGGGTCTGTGAACCAGACCACCCTATGAACGAGACCACGCTGTGTTTTTAGTACACAAAAAACATTTTGCACACCAATAGATTTTTTTGTGTGATCTAACTTCGATGCTGTGTAAAATGCCATGCTTGTTTGCTACACCCGGTTTGTAAGATTATTGTGCATCGGCGTATTTTCATACATTCCGGTTGCACAGCATGGGGGTGTGGGTGTGGGTGAGGGTGTGGGTGTGGGGGTGGGGGTGGGGGTGTGGGTGTGGGGGTGGGTGTGAGGGTGGGGGTGAGGGGGTGGGGTTGGGGGTGTGGGTGGGGGTGGGGGTGAGGGTGAGGGTGAGGGTATGGGTGAGGGTGTGGGCACAGATCGGTTCAGTGAAGGCGAATGCCCAGCCTGACAGCAGTTTTTTGTATGTATTTAGTTTAAACCTTTTGTTTTGACCCTTGTGCCTGTTTATTTGTTCCTGTGTTTTGTTCCTTTTTTTGTTTAATAAAGTGTGCAGCAGTGCTTCACTGAAGCTTCTGTCTGAGTCTCTCTTCCCTCTGGTAACAGCTTGGGCCGTGACGCTATCCTGTCTCAGCTGGATAACAATGGTTCCTCTGACAATAGAAACGACTTTCACATCTTACTGTAGCCCGCTGCCTGTCTGCCTTTTAATGTTTGCATTACAATATCATCCTGTAGAACGCTGGACTACCCAAATTTAGATTCCAACATTGTGCACACAGGTACTAGAACACTAGAGTTTTACTCTTTGTGATCTTTTCTGCATTTGGAACTTGCAAATTTTACTGGACAAAAGTTTATGCATTTAGTCTGTTCTGGCTGCAGATAATGAAATCCCAAAAAGACCATAGAAGCTAAAATAGTGTTGCTACAGCAGAATTATCCAAAATGTATGTCCAGAATAAATGAATGCTATGTTTTAAAACCTGAAGGACATTACTAGGTTATAGGTAACGATGCTTCACTAGGAAAGCCGATGTTTCCAGTACCTGCACAGGGGGTGATTATAGCGCTACCAAGTTTGAGATCATTTATATGCAAATTATTTTTAAGGCAGTAATCTCACAAACAGATTGAAACTGTTGAAGCACCTACCCTGAAAGCGAAAAAAATTATTCTCCTTAATTAATTAAGCAAGTCAGATGACATTTTGGTAAATTACTTTGGTTTTATAATCTGGATGTGAAGAGCCTATATGAAAACAGGTAATGAATCATTTAAGGGAAATTGTACTGAGAGACTTAATTGCTTTTCTGGGTAGATAAAGGGTTATTAATGATAACATATTAACTGCAGACCAGGTGCACCTCTTCTTAGCTTCTGAGATTGAAATCCCTGTTGCAATGTCTGGGGTGGCCTTGGAGAGGGTCACCTGGTAAAGGCACTACTGTGTGGTGTGCAGGGAGAGTCCTAGAGGCAGGAGAGCGTCATGGCTGTGCATGGTGTGCAGAGTGTCCTAGAGGCAGGAGAGTGCAGGAGAGCGTCATGGCTGTGCATGGTGTGCAGGGAGAGTCCTAGAGGCAGGAGAGCGTCATGGCTGTGCATGGTGTGCAGAGTGTCCTAGAGGCAGGAGAGCACAGGAGAGCGTCATGGTTGTGCATGGTGTGCAGGGAGAGTCCTAGAGGCAGGAGAGCGTCATGGCTGTGCATGGTGTGCAGAGTGTCCTAGAGGCAGGAGAGCACAGGAGAGTGTCATGGCTGTGCATGGTGTGCAGAGTGTCCTAGAGGCAGGAGAGAGCAGGAGAGCATCATTGCTGTGCATGATGTGCAGAGTGTCCTAGAGGCAGGAGAGCGCAGGAGAGCATCATGGGTGTGCATGGTGTGCAGGGAGAGTCCTAAAGGCAGGGGAGCGCAGGAGCGTGGAGCTCCTGGGTGTAAAAAGGCAATTAGCTTGGGGGTAAAACAACTGTAAAAAAAATAAATAAATTACAAATATATCGGGGTGAATGTTATTATTATTATCATTTATTTCTTAGCAGATGCCCTTACCCAGGGTGACTTACAGTTGTATACAAAGAATACAAATCAAGAATTACAGTACAATTGAGAGCAAGATACAAAATACAATGACTTCAGTCCTAATGTTACAATCTATTGGCATCCATTTAAATCATTTAAACAGCAGATGTATCTTAAACTTAGAAGCTTGGCAAGTTTCCCCTGTACACGGTATTTCATAATGACGCATAGGGCACTGTAAGTCCCCCATGCTGTGAGTATAGAACAAATCTGTTAAGATCACTAAAATAGAGATTGTTGACTCAGTTTAATGTTGCTACATAAAGGTTACATTTTAGCGGATTTCACTGGAGAAGTCTCAAGACATCTATTTGATATAACACGGTAATCAGGGCATATGGCAATGTGTCTGGTGTCTTTTTGACGTGTGGTCAGCATAAGATTCATTTGTAAGAGTTTCCACAATAAAAAGAGAAACTAAGCAGGTGTTGCTTGGGGTATTCCATGCCATCTGTACCAGCGTCCTCCTGTCACAAGACATGGCACTGATGGGTATCAGCTCAATTAGGGAAATCATTTTGATCCATTACTTTAATGAAGTTAACCTCAATGCTGAGGCAGGTCACATAAGATAAATAGCAGACTATTTCTTCTGTCCGGTGGGAAACTATTTCAAAAGTTTTTTTTTGTTTATTGGTAAGAACGTTTTTAATATGGAACTGCCATGGAGGGGTCTTTTTTAATGATCTAAGGAGTGACGGATCTAAATAGCACTGCTGTTTAACTATATTAATCCTGCTAGGATATACTGTATTGACAATAAAAATACAGTGAAACGAGGTCCGCGGAGATTCAGGGTTATGGGTTTCAGCACAGAGGTATTAAGATCTGCCACTGTTTAGATAATTAAAATAGACCCCTGAATGCTCCTCACATACAACAGAAAGTACAGCACATTGGCCTCCAACTAGTATTGGAACAGTTTGCTTTGCTGTGGGTAACATGGTCTAGTTGTAGTTGTAGTTTGAACTACGACACATCAAGTGATCTGGTACCAGGTCGTGGCAGAATCTTCCCATCACAAGATTGTTTTTGCACATTGCAAACTGAAGTATAAAATACATGCAAAGAACCAAAAGAGCAACCAGAGATAGTATTGCCAGTGCTAATGAGAGGTAAGAAAATTGATTTTAAAACGTTGGTTAGCATTCCTTCAAGATCAAAGTACTGGTTTATAAAGTTATAGAGTTGTTTGTAATGATGTGGTTTCAATGTTATCTCTTAGCTGACTGAGGAATAAAAGAGCCAGCTTTGTCTGTTTAAGGCTGAAAGAAGATTAGCAAGATGTTGCACAGTCATCTTACTGCAGCAGTGAGAACTGTTCCTTTTGTACAAAGCTATCAGGGCGTGAAATCAAATGGGGAGGCGCACAATTTAATTTTATTTTCCAAATGCAACACTTGAATTTATGATTGTGTTAAAAAAAAAGAAAGGAAAGGAGAAACGCTCTCCAGTCCTAATCGTTCAAGTTTTTATGCATGCCACAGCATCTGTTGCAGGAGTTGGTCGGCTCCCCTCATGTTGCACCCTGTGTTTAGTCAATGTTAGCCTGTCTGCCGGGCCTAGATACCGATGAAGGCCATGCCTCTTGACTTCGGAACATCAGTATCTGGTATGTGGAATGCAGAGACAGTCAACATGGTGTGCTATTGTAGCAGGGCAGAGGCTGAACACGAACCGGCAATCCCACACACCACAGGCAAGCGCCTTAACCACTATGCAAGAGCCAGGCTCGTCTGCATTCATGGATATAGAGATTTTAACCTCATCACATCACATCAGCAGGGGACAGAATCTATAACGGCAGTGCATCTCACAACACTGCCCTAGTTACACTAGGCTAAGAATACACAGTGTAAAACAATGTGTTTCAAGAAAGGGATATTGCTAATATTTTGCATCTCGATGTCCACTGTGTCCAGAAGAGAACTCTGTACTCTGCTTGTATGGTTGGAGGCGTGTCACCAGCAGCTGGTGCACATTTTAATTTTTTTTTTTTTTGCAGAACTTGTGTCTGAACCACAGCACATTCTCTTTCTTTCCTTTCCGTTTGTGATGATACAGTACTTTTTTATTTTCACTGCCATAAAAGGGCTTTGAACATTTTTCCAGCTGACTTTTAAGCATCGCTGGCAGTGTCTGCATGTTTTCAGAGCAGTATTTCATACTGTAATAAACCCTTCTTGGCTCTAAAATCACAAATAGATGACCTCTTGTTTTCCAAGTGAACTTGCTTAACAGTGTCGCGTGGGAGAGGAAACCCTCTTATTTGCTTTCAGAGAAGATAAAGAAAGCTTTAATATCATGCAACAATAAAACACTAATGTTGGGCATAATTAAGTCTAGGAAGACACTCCAATTCAAAAGCTGCTCCAAACTGTCTGCAGCAGTTCTTAATATGAGCCACAAGGTTTATGAGCGGTCAATAGTTTTATGACGAACCAAGCTTGGTACAAACCTGTACCGTACAACAGCAAAATTGGTTAGAATAGAGCTGACAATCCACATGTTGCCACTGAACAGACATCCTCATTCTTTCTAGAGAGGTAGAGAGAGTCGGTAGAGCCAGCAAGTTACACTGTTACATGATTTCAAAGGAATGACCAAGTCAGTTTGGACCCGCCAACTCAAATCAAGCTCCAAGCCAGGTAAACCGATAAAGAGAAAGATTATAAAATCTCAACATTGGACCCAAGATCACTCAGAATGATCTGTGCCTGAACATTCCTCATGAACGTCAAGGATATTAACGTGGGGCTGTGCCTGCTGGGATCAGTATAGTATAAGAAAAAGTATATTGAGGCTTTTAAATGACATTTCAACTCAAGGACTATTGGATCTGTTGTTTTGGGATGTGCATGATGTATTTATTTGATGCTTGTTTTATTGAAGAGCCACTGATAAACAAACACTACCACACAGGCTTGTTAAATGCCCTTTACCATAGTACTTGTAAGGAATATGAAAGAACTGCATACATAATGGCAGTAGGGGTCACCACATGGAGTGTGCTAGCTGTGTTAGGTCTCACACAGTATATCAAATACTGTGAAAATAAACCTCCCTTTACGTGTATATGTATTAGTGCCAGATCTACTATTAAAATAACTATCAACCGCTTAAGAGATCCCACTTGACTGAGTTCAACTGATTAAACTAAACATTGTGAGTTGAAGCTGTGCGTTTTACACTCCTTTGCCAAGTCAGCTAACACAAACCATCATCTCAGTTCCTCTCAAGCCACTAAATTCACATGATTACAATTTGTAGAAAAAGGGGCACATTCATGTAGAAACCAATTAACCTTTGGCTTTGAAAGGAACTTTGTTTGTCATCCCATCTAAATCTCATTGGTTTGATTTTCTCATGTGGATTTTCCTGCGATTTGCTTTACCTTACTTCCATGTGCTTTATCATGCTTTTGCACAGTGATTTACTACACGTTGTAAAGCTTTTACCATGGGATACTGCTTTCTCCATGTGACAGGTTTAAGGAAAAAGAGACCCTTTTCAAGCCACTTACCCAAATTAAACAGCACTACAATGAATAAAATGATTTGTTTAACAGCTACAACATATTATTTTGTAAAATTATAAATCACCTATGACAAATCAACTGTTTTTCACTCTGCAGGCCCTCCATGCAGCTACTTTCAGAGCTACAGCGTTGGAGGATCACACAGCTCTGGGCTTACAGGCTAAACCTGTTGTTATTGATCTGCTCTTTTCTTTGTGATTTATAATATTACTTTGTCGTGTGTTAACAGACATCAGTATGAGCAGACAGAGACGGCTGTGGTACTAGCGTAGTGGTCAAGGCTGACTGATGGCAGGTACACATTATTTACTAAGCAACTGCTATGTAAATATACAATAATTAGAGACACAATGTAAAGTGTTACTGATAAAGACATTCATCATGAAAGCAAATGTTGTCACCTTACACCGCATCTACTTTGTCTGTGGTTTACTTGAAGTCATTCCCAGGTGATTCCGGTGAGAGAAGAGAAAACTTCTGGTTGGTAATTGGAGATTATACAAGCAACCTGTGTAATAGCCCTGCCTTCCCTGCCTCATTGACTGTGGCATGCAGCTTCATAGCTCCTATAAATCATCAGAGAGCTGCCATTACTGTAATGATGCACGCTTTCCTTTCCTTGTTATTACACTTTACTCCTTGAAATCCTTCAGGAGCACTTCTGGCTTCCAGGAATTCCTTTTACGGGAACGCGTTTGTCAAACCGATGTTATTTATGAAACTTTCCCCTTCGGATATCAAGCCACTGTGAGATGCACAGGAGAGGCCAGGAACACATGCAGGACCATGTGGAGAGCGTGCATTAGGGCAGCATATGATGCAACTTCTTTCCTGTAGTTTTATCATCAACAAAGTAGATTTATTTGAGTTATTAAAGAAACACTTCAAAGACCAGTTCAGACTTCTTCGCAATGGGACCCCCCCCTACTTTCTTAGTGTATATTGTAAACAACTAATCTCAGATACATACAGTATATCTTTGTTCTAGCTGTGTTACTTTTTCAATCTGTGATCTGAGATTATTGAACTGACCTCATTTCGTAATATATGTTTTTTGTACTGATTAATTAGGCATTAATGTCTGACGCAGTTGTTATTTCTTGCTGGGTAATTGACCATGTCTATAATTCGTTGTCCCAAGATCAATTATTTACAGGCAATGAAAACTACGGAGTATATGTGCTATTATAAGTCACATTTTCAAATGTGTTTTTAGGTTGTATTTTGGTCTGGGTCGCTTAGGCTGCTTGAAATTCATGTTGTGGATTAATGCAAGTCCTATCAGCTTTCACCAGGGATCTACCTGTGTCAATAATGACACACTGCAAGTACTATCAGCGTTTACCAGGCATCTATCTGTGTCAATAACGACACACTGCAAGTCCTATCAGCTTTCACCAGGGATCTACCTGTGTCCATAACGACACATTGCAAGTCCTATCAGCTTTCAACAGGCATCTATCTGTGTCCATAACGACACACTGCAAGTCCTGAGATGATCTGCGAGATTTATATTTCAAGCTTCAGGACCCCTGTCTAACCCTGCTGGCTCAATCAGAATGACTCAAAGGTTGATGTTCAGAAATGCATATGGACAAATGGAGTCCATTTCCAGCAGCTTGTCTTGGCTGCACGTGCCAGCTGCAATGGCTGGCAACCAAGTGTGGTTCTGTGTGGGGGTGTCGGTAACTGATGTACAAAAACCTGCTGTCAAGTTCCACGTTTCCAAATGAATCAAGCAAATAAGGGATTGAGTGAGAGTGGATGATTGTAGCTGTTCTGGTTCCCTTGTGATAATAGCTGTATTTATGTGGCTGTGATCACAGAGGGGTAATTACAACATCCTAATCTCTCAGCCCTGCAGAACAGAATACCAGTGACTGCTGATATCAAAATGTATGGGACCGGTTGGTGCCATTTGATTTCTTATTATACATACCCAACTTTATTTTATCACAATAAATTTTGCTATTTTAACAGAACACTGAGCTATTGTTATGCACGCATGTGCTGAAAAACATTGCTGAAATGCGGCTTATCACAGCACTGTATCTTATTGTTTAAAAAGAGGTCCTATTTTTTGTGCTTTCCTTTCTTATTATATTAATACTGTTAGTGTAATGGTGTTATCAGTTTTGGCATCTGTATACACTGTTCCTTTCTGAAACATACTGTTGCAGATGTTGAACAGATTATAATGTAAATGTACTATTCCAGATGTGGAGGCAAGCACATTCAATAATTTATCAAAATGCATGTGGCGATCTGCGTATTCAGAGATGTAGATATACGAACTGACCAGAATTTAATCGAAACCCATCTGAATTGTATGTTCTTGCCTTGAAAGCAGTCGATTGGCATGTATTTCTGAAAGCTTGTCTGAAGAGTGGATCTAGTTAGAAATAAAGAAGGGACTGTGAGGATTACACGTTTGGACACTGTTATTATTTAGCATGTTTTTTTCTATCCGATTTAGCATGGTTTTCTTGAAAAGTTTCAAACTCAGATTTTCAAATCAGAGTAAAAACATGCTAAAGAAAAAAAAAAACACCTATTCATATTTTTTCTTACAAAACAGTACCCTGGCCTAAGCTCATTAACAAAAAAAGGTAATAATCCATTCCCAAATGCATCAAACTCCAGAAACCTAATCTCAAGTTCTCAACCAATTCGATGAGCTTTGCTGTACGTATTTTGGCTCCATTACATAATGCTTGCCTGATTTTTTTTTTTGGTTCAGATAAAACAGGCACGTACTGTATAAGTATTTACCGATATTCCATGTTAATATGTGATTTCTGGTGGGGCTCACATTTCAGTATTTGCACACTATTTACTGCAAAGCGCTGCACCTTCATCCCGGGTACACAGCATGTTCTATATAGCAACCTGTCAGACAACGTTTCAGGAGCTGATTTACTGCATCCTCAGATCTGCTCTCATCCTCACCAACATACCAAGAGTACAGATGTTGTCTTTGTTTTTTTTAATTAATTATTTTTTTTAATGCAAGAGAAGATCTGGTTAGACTGGGTCATATTTATCAGATTAGCCAAAATCACTTTTCGGGGTTTTTCATGTGTTGAGACAACCAGAGAACTGCATGGGAATCACAGTGCACGCTGTACCTCTGTTGCAACAAAATACAGTGAAGTGCACCATGGACTAGGGACGAGAGTGAACACAAAATATGTAGTAGTCTCTAGTGTCCTTGCAGTGTCTATAGGATACAAGGTGCTATCATGCTTTTTATTTTTTAAGGAGTTTTATTGGCTAAAAAAACTAATTATGCACAATAAACAGGTATCAGCTGTCCCCCTGTAGCTTCTACAAAAAATCAGAAGGTTGCTAAAAAGTTCTCCAGTTGTTGACTCACACACACTCCCTTTTACAAATACGAGCCTGGGGGTTCGGTATGGCTGCTGATGTAAAAGTCAGATTTTCAAAGAATAAAGCTTTTAGCTGGGCAGTCACATGGATTAACATGCGGCAATTGGATTATAAGGGAAAATTCTTGATATCAGGAAGTTCACCAAAACCTCTTTCTTCTTCCCAATTGGATTAGTGCACCATTGTCACAGCAATCAGGATGCTGAGTGCAGCTCGCCAGTTTGACTTTTATTAGTTAAACAAATTTAAAGAAAGTTTGTAGTTTTGCCCTTTTGGCTGCATTGATGCTCAATAGATAAGCAGAATTGAAATGGCAGACTCCACTGTACACATTATTATCAACAGAAAATAAGAACCTGGAGCAGATTTAAAGGTGCTCTATCCATTTTAGGAAGAACCTGTACGGTGCATTGGAAAATAAGATTTTATTAAGCATGCAATATTTTAACAAGCGATTGCATTCTGCAAACTGACAAAAGATGGTAGCCTTGCAGTTTTGCACTTCACAATATCTGCCTATACTTTTCAATGTTTCCACCATGCTTCACTACACTTTGTAGTTAGCCTCAAATACATGGAGGGCGTTCGCAGCAAAGCCCTGGCTGAGAATGAATACAGTACCTCCAGTCCCTCAAAGAGATCAGTAAGCCTGGGTTCTGCAAAGAACGAAACAAAAGGTAGGGGAACGTTCCACTGAACAATCACAAGAAACGCAAGCTCAATATCCGCCACTGCAAAGACTAGAGGGGCCCTTCCTGCCGACTTGGGCAGCCACGCGCCACGGTGGCCGTGAATTTCATTAATTTCCAACATGTTTAGGAACACACAAGTTCACAGTGCCTCTCTACAGCTTTTCAACCCCCCTGGAGGTCCCAGCGTAGCTCCCAGGGGATAGGAGGTCCTCGATATCCTGTTCAGCACTCAGTTTATTCACATTTAACATCGCACCAGGGGGTCATTCTTTTCTTTTTTTTGTTGCTTCTCTTCCATCTTCTATCTGACTGATTGTTCATCGGCAGTCTTCTGGACTTGGTTGCACTTTAGCCTTTTCTGAAATCCCTGCTGCAGAATGTTCTAGATTTCCCGTTGCTGTACCACGTCCAACACCAGAATTGCAGGGTGGAGCGCACTGTTCCATAAGGCAGATGTATAAAAGCTTCACATATTGAAAAGTATTTTTTCTCACATACAAATATTTAAAGGAATACTTTGTACTCTTTGAATTCGTATAATGTCACATCTGTTTATCTGTTTACGATTCCCATCATATGTGCTCTTGTGATATTTGGCATGTTTAATAAAATCACCAAAATATATCAGCTTCAAGACAGAGTCTCTGAGCAAACCTGAGCATGGTTCCTGGAATGAGGCCAGTATAAAAACAACAACTTGGGTAAACATCCCTCTCAAATCATTCAATACCAAATGCAACTTAGAAAGCAGGTAGCAGTAACCACCATGAGCAAGGCACAGCCACCTAATTACAGAAACCACAACAACAAATTAGCCACAGATGAATTTGTAAGGGAACTGGGTGAAGGAAACCACTGGGCAGGCGAAGGCCTGGGAGCGAGAGAGATCAATCTCTGAATTAGAGGCTGAAGCTGTTCAAGCAAATACCGTTAGGAAGCAGATAAACGGAGGGTAATGGGCGATCTGTCTTGTGGGGCTGGTCAGCCACGTATCCACAGCCCGTGGGGCTCTGCAGTCACTCTTCAATTAGATCTTGCGGCGACGTGCAATTTATTTGTGTTGGTTTCTTGTTTAACCCATTAAGTAACAAATACAATCAGAACACACGCTGTATATATGTAATCTGATACATTCTAAATCAGAACACACGCTGCATATATGTAATCTGATACATTTTAAATCCAAACACACGCTGCATATATGTAATCTGATACATTCTAAATCCAAACACACGCTGCATATATGTAATCTGATACATTCTAAATAATAGTTCTTTACAGATTTTTTTTTTTAAATCCTTCATTTTTGGCTGCTGCATCCTATTTTGAGGACAGTCAAAGTAGACGTGCCCGTAATCAGACCAGCAAACTTAAGTACATATTTGTAATTGTGGGAACCATTGATAATGTTGCTTGTGCCAGTAGGAGAAGATTTCAATTATAATTCCTGCCTATGATGCCTTTTAGCGAAAGCAAAACTTTTTCTTCTATTTACCAGCACGTCAAAACTGTTCTGCTCACTAAAAACCTGCTTTATGATAACACAACAATAGGGACCCCTGAGGCTAGAATAATTAATGTCATTCTAGGAGCCTCTAATCACTTGATATCATAATTTAACATTTGCCCCTTGTGCTGAGCTGTCCATTTGAAATATAAACCAATATGCCTGAGAACCTAATCAAGATCTAATTTGTTTTCCTATTATCCAGTCCTGTCCCATCAGTATAAGGCAGAACACAGTCGGGTTTGCCCAGGCTATTTACTAGACCTCAAGTCAGGGTTGAAAGGGCATAGGGCAGCACACTGAAAACCAGATCATCCTGCTCTCCAAACAACCTGTTTAAACTCTGTGGACTGACATGAATAAGTGTGTACTTAGTCATCTACTTAATGTACTTAGAAGGGGTTTCATCCTCACCTGGGATCCAGGGTAACTGTGTATATACGAAGGGGGGTAAAGCATGGTGAAGGCATTGTAAACATGCTGTTTAGGCCATGGCTGCTTCATCTAGGCCATGGCTGCTTCTTTCAAAGCTATCTCCTCTTGCTAAATTACTACCTTGAGGAAAGCTTGAGCCTTTGTGAATATTTCTTCCTGCTCTCTGGTTCACAGAAGCCTGCTTCCTAAAGCTATGGCTGTAGTTGACTTCTCCTCCTGTTGCAATGGACTGACTTACATCAACTTCAATAACAGATCCCTTGTATAACCACTCCCAGAGGAGAAGGAGGGGCGGGGGTGGGTGGAGATCATGGAGACTGGAACATCTTATACAGAGAAACTCAAACAGCAACTTACATAAAAATAACATTCCGTATTGTGATAGTCGTGAAGCCAATCAGAGGTCCTCACAGAATAGAGGTGACCAATCAGAACGCTAGATGGGTCAGAATCTCAAAGCTAATTGTTATTAGCACAATTTAATCAGAAAAGAAAAAAAAAACACCTGATAAAGTTACCAAACCAGAAATAATAAACCAGTTAGATGTTTCTAATGGCAATTTGGAATAAGACTGATTTGAGAATGTGACCTGGTGTTTCCAGATACATGTGTTTACAGCAGTGAGTATACTGGCAGCGTCTATTATCATTGATTTAGAGATCCTGAATTTGCCTTTGTGAGTAATCCACATTTTATAGATACAACGTTTAAAACAAAAATCTAATAGAAATGTGCTTTCCACTGTTCTATTCCTTACAACAGCTGACAGTCTAACGATGCCACTGAAGTATTATTGCTATTAAAATAACATAAAGTAATAATACTGACTTATAACTTCCAATAATCAGCTGCATGTCATTTGGTTCAATTAAGGAGGTTATTGAAGCGATCAGGTAAAGCGTTTGCTGCCCCGTTGATAAACACATTTAGTTTGGACATCCTGCTTAATGATAACTTTCATTATCAAACCATTGCCAGCTGCTCAGAGACTCCCCTCTCTTGGTGATTAGATGTTTCTGACACACTAAGTGATGCTCCCGCAAGGAATCTGGTGTTTATGTTCGGACCCTTTTATCTTACTTAATTGCTTCCTTAGAAATAAAGGAAGAAGAACACTCAGATTTGGAGGAATACTCTATCAGTGGCAGCTGCCAAGTCACTTCTGATTATTTGGGAAAACTGAGCACATTTTACAAGCTTGGCTACAAATGCTGCAAGGGAGCTTTAAACTATAGCAATATATATATATAATTGTGTGAAAAATAAGGTAAACATTTATCATGATTAAATAATGCACCATATCCATTTTTTGTTCCTGAGGCAATTCATTGAATTTCGGTCAAAGCTGGGGAAGATTATTATTAATCCAAAAAGAAAAATGGGTGAATTGTCAAACCCCTACCTTATATCTAGGTGACTGTAATTATCGGTACACATCAAGCACCTTCTGCAGCTTTTTCCTTACTCTATGGTCCAAGAAACAAATGGCTCAATGCGAAAATGATAAAAACAAAAAAAAAAGAAAAAAAAAAAGCATATTATACTCTGGTGTTTTTGTTCAGATTTCTTTACAAGCAGTAAAACAAGATTGTTATACACTTCAGAAAAACCTGCAGGTTAACAGTAAGGTCATGCTCATATGTTTCAAGGCAGGTTGAGATTTTGTTAAACTCCATGGGTGCATTGGAAAGGATGCCTATGTCTATTTGAATGGGTCACTCAACACACACCTACCCCTGAAGGCCACCAGGTCCTAAATTATACTATCAAAGATTTCTCTGTGGATGGAGAACAGAACTGGAAGATTTACATCCAAGGAAGGGAGGGAGGGAGAGACACCCCAATATTATACTGTATACTACACTGTTTACAGAGAGAAAGCAAGGGCACATTCATTCAAATCTTGTTAAAGGTATAAAACTAACAAACAATTAGCTGCAGCCAGGAACACGTACAGTATATAATTGTTCTGAGTAAATCCTGGCTACAGTAGTTTTATACTGTTAAAATTGGTTTGTGCCTTTGCCCTGATAAACGTTGCACAACAAGTCCCAGAAAGGTTAGGAAAGTTACATGAAAAAGGGTTTGCTATTGCTTCACAATGCAACCTTGTGTTGTTGCACACAGGAAAGCCTTTCTTCGAGAGATGGAACTAGGATCTCTGTTTGAACTGCTGGCTCAGTACTGAAAAGATAACTTCAGGGAAACTACGAATTTTACTTAATATTCCAGCCAATACACTGATGATAAAAGCAATCTAAATTGATCACATTTTTTATTCTTATATCTGAACTCCCTTCCACCTCGGTCACACCAAGACTAGCGAGAGGATAAACTCCCAAAGATGAATCCTGCCAACTCACACATCAACTGGCCACAGGCTTAATCCCGGTGGAAAATGGCCAGCAATAACCAGTACTGGTTTATCCTGGCCAAAGCTTATAGTTTGCTGGATTGTAATTATTATTATTATTTATTTCTTAGCAGACGCCCTTATCCAGGGCGACTTACAATCGTAGGCAAAAACATTTCAAGCGTTACAATACATGTAATACAATAAGAGCAAGAGTAATACAATAAGAGCAAGTCATTGGTCATACTGATAGAGAAAACTAATTTATATATATATATATAATTTTACATTCTACAAACGCTACTGTCTTTCCTAAATTAATCTAAGTGCTGTAAAGCTGTGATGCACTTTTATGAAATAGCTGGGAATATCCCAGTTTCTATTCTTGCTGTTCACTGCCAGCTTTTGCTCTGCTAATGAATCTGCAGCATGTTTTGATGGGACAGGACTGCAGAGAAAGGTGTCTATGTTTCCCATAGTAGAGAGTTCCTAGGGTTAAGGTCAAATTATTGACATACTGTACTGGAGAAAAAGCTCAGTACATCTAACTGTAGCCATCAATTTTCTGTTGGAGTCACTGAGGAGAAAACTAGGCAATGCAGGCGATGGAAAATACACTGTCCGACATGTGCTGACCGTAAACAAAACAAAAAGCATGGAACAGATTCAGCACACAGAGGTGTGCAACGCAGAGAGATTAAAACCTGCTGAGTACGTCGCTGGTCCCCTGGTATAAACATCACGTATGTGTACTGAGACACAGACATAAGGACACCAGCTCGTTCTTGTGTTTTACATTACATAGAGTGACCAGTTAGTTCCAAGCTCCGTTTCCTTCTACATGACAGTGTGATGTAACCATGTGGTGCCCAGTGTCTAGAGCCCAGTCCCATTTCCGTGGGGCTGTACCAGCAACTTTTTTGCCTTAGCTAGACTCAGAAACCATCCAGATTTCTACACTGTGAATGTTATTGTGTAGATTTGCAGTGATGCAATCAATGCCTGTACTATATAGTCGTTTCTTGTTCACTTCAGTGGTTTTTTTTGTGGTGTTATGTTGTGCGTCTTGACGGTGGGAGTTGGTTTGCCCAATGGGTGATTTTCAGACAATTAAATGAATGCTTGTACTGTACTGTGAAATGTTTTTCTTGGTCCGTAGGCGTACACCTAATTAAACAGGTAGCAACCATTGTCCAGCGCAAGAAAAGATGTACTGGTTTTGTAATTCAGGAGGAGTTTTTTTTTACAGCAGTTTTGATATCCAGGCACCATGAAACCCAACCAGAAGAAGACTTATTAGTTGCCATTTCTTTTCCTGTAATAAAACACTGTTGTATTTCTCTAAAATCACAGTGCTATGAAAATGTGTATTATTTAGAGGCAGCCTTATCACCTTCTTCTTCTTTTCAGGGCCCAACCTTTTGATCTTCACTCCAGCATGTGTGTTTGTATCACGGACAGCCAATCTCCAGCCCCAGGACTAGCTGTGGCCCTCCAGAACTTGAATCTGTCCCCCAGGCCCTCAGCCTGTTCTGTTGAACTGCTGCATATGGCAGGACACTGCACTTGACAGCCACTCTGCACCCTGCATGGATACTGGATTCAGCTATTTATATACATGCCCAACAAGACAACAGTATTTTCTAGCAGTTTCTTCCCTCTCATAGCAGGTCCTGAATGTCCACTTGACCAAAACTGTCTGAAAACAACAGTGCCACTTAAAGGCTGGTCATTGTGTTGTTTAGGTTTTGTGTTCACACTTTTACATAATCTACAAACATACTGTTACATGATAGATTATGATTAGGAATAGCAGCACTGAATTACAATACGTGTTATCAGAATGTATAGGAGCAGTCTGATTGTGGTTTGGATCTTGCTCAGTGTCCTCGTTTTACTAAATATCTTCTGAACTACCTCTGGTTCAGAGCCTGCAAAGAATTGTCAAAACGAGGCAGAAAGCAGCAAGAAAGAAATAAAAACAAACCAAAGTGTCTGTAACTACTTTCCAATATGTATAGAAGACACTCTTTATTGTTATAGTGTACTTGAGAGACACTTTTTTCACCCACTTTTAACTGGACTTCGGAATGTACACAACAGTCTGTAGACAGTTCATACAGTGTAATACACAGCTTGTAGATAGTTCATAAAGTGTAATACACAGCTTGTAGATAGTTCATAAAGTGTAATACACAGCTTGTAGATAGTTCATACAGTGTAATACACAGCTTGTAGATAGTTCTTACAGTGTAATACACAGCTTGTAGATAGTTCATACAGTGTAATACACAGCTTGTAGATAGTTCTTATTTGTAGTACACTGAACACACAGAGACGGAATGGAACAGCAGACACTGACACTGAAAAGAGACTTTACATCCACAGATTCTATAAACAATTTGATAAATACAAGATTAGAACATACACCGCCATTATCCGCGGTGTCACTGCGTAATCAGCAGCTGTCTACATTAGAACTGGACGGGGGGGGGGGGGGGGGGGGGGGGCACAGCACAGTATAACAGAATAAAAAATGCAAATTCAAAGAAGTGTGGCTTTCTTCATACCTAACAAAGCATTTCTTTTTATTAAATGCCGTCTTAATAATTTATGCAATAGAAATAAAATAGAAATGTCTTATATCTAATTATATACATATTTTTTATATATATATGTATGAAACTGTAATTATGAAGTAATGCCTCAAAGGTATCGGCCACCCGTTTGACGTTTTGGTTTGAGTGTTGCACAACATTAGTTTGATTTCGTACCTCTTTAAAACGGCTATAATTCTACTTTCATTCTAATTTAATCTGAGCATGCTGTGTATTTGTGTGGTGTGGTTTATGAAGAAGTGATTAAACGAGCAGCACAGCACGGCCACACCATGGTTAAAAAAGAATAATAATTTCCATGAACATGCAGCACATAGAGTAACATGCATGCTGGGGTGATATATTTTCATGAATGATTAATTAACACGGGCATTCTTAGCATTACATTATGCTGGTATTAACTTTATTCTCTGCCTGAATTTGTCAGTATTTCACTGTTTGTTGAAAAGGGTGTTTTGTATTTCAGTCTTCGATAGTGACATTTTGGTTCTATTCATTTATACAGAGGCAGCTACTTCACTTCAGTGTGGCCTGCTTACTTGATGCGAGGTGTGTACAACAACAGTGTCTATTTATTCGTATTTACAAAACCAAATAAACAAAACAAAAACCTAACTCCCCAAGGAACATCTGAGAACGGGTCATGGACTGTAACAGAAACCTCCAGAGCAATGCAAAGCACATATACAAAACTGAACAGCACAAAGCGTCTGCGTGGGACATTCATTTCTCAGTCTTAGCCGAGAGACCTAGTGTATGCATTGTCATACTAATTAGTTCTCTTGCATGGAGAACCACAATTATTAAGGTTTGGACAAAACTTGATCCTGACAATGATAAAACGGAGGAGGAGGAGAAGAAGAAGAAGAAGAAGAAGAAGAAGAAGAAGAAGAAGAAGAAATAGTGGCAGTAGGCCATTTAATATTTTCCCTACTCCTCTGGAACACAAGTGAAAACCTGACTTCCTAACCAGACGGCCTGTTTATTCTCACTCGGTCTCCTGCAAACAAACATCGCGTAGATTTAGTGTTCATCTGAAGAGCTGACAGCAAAACAGAAGGTGCATTAAAAGCTGTCATGTTGTGTAAAAAAATGGTACAAAAACTCAAAAGTCAGTTAGGCAAAAAACAAACTTGTCCAGCCACCATATATCTGTGCTGAACATGTAAAGAAGAATCTTGCTTCATCCCAAAGATCCGAGGAGGCACGCCAACACAGGGCATTTTTTTCATTGGCCAAGACAGCACAGAACTTCCACCACTGATTCCAGACGGATGCAGCAAAGCAGTCCTTTCATATGGCCAGCCAGTGCTTCAGCTGTAAAATACAGGAAGATGTGAGGCCATACTGTACCTGCCAACTGTATAATTAAATAAGGATTGGATTGGTTTTCTTCCAAGCTTTATCAACATTAATTTAGGCTACTCACTTGAATTATTATTATTTTTTTTTAATAGGATGTGCAAATGTTTCAAATGCAACACTCACCTTAAATTGCCGCACATTCCCCTCAGCTACAAGATGATGTTCATTCTCAGGGGTGATGCAGTAAGCCAGCCTCTGAAATGATACATAGGTATCAATCATTGAAAAATCATACAGTAAAACCATGGCTTCTTGTCCAGATGTATGAAACAGGAGTAAAAAGTTGCTGTGAAGAAAATACCCCTTACTGACAATATCTTTAACCCTGATCACTACGTACTGTACAGGTGACGCCTGCTGCTTTTAATTACCATGCTATACCTGTGCTTTATACATTCATCCACCAGGGTTGCGTTATAGCTGTGTTTGCCAATTCTTACATTGATCAAAATTCTCTAAACACTTAAATAAATAATTGAATTTCAGTACATGGCCCTTTTACAAAGTTTTGCAGCGAGAATCCAAAGCGGCGTCTTGCGATTCTGGATGCTGGTATTAGGTTAGCTGATGCCTGGCCAGCCTGCTATACAGAACACTTTCCTCGCAGCCCATTCACTTCATTTCCATTAACTTCTTATCCGTGACGTGACCTCTGATGCCACCGCTAATGGCTTGTGTGACAACCTGTGAACAAGCCCGCACTCACTCACTCGGAGACAGCTTCTTCATCTTCGAGGATGTGCGCCTGTCTGTTTGAATCAAGCTGTTTACTGGTGCAGCAGTCTAAAGAGTGGGAGGGGCCCTTTTACAAAATGTACCAAAACAACACCTAGGGTCCTGTAGCAATGAACTAAAAGGCATCTGACTGTGCATTAGATTACTGCGCCAAGAGCTATTTTTTATTACAAAGGGTATGAAAACCAACAGTGCATGCAAGTCTCTCTACCACACAGATTTGGGTATGTGTAACACCGTGATTTAAACACCAGCGCTATTCCGATCTTTAAAACAGCATCCCTTCTCTTTGATCTTCCACCCACCTCTTTAAATGTGCCTCGCACTGTCAGGAATTTATAGATGGCATAAGCAGGTACAAAGAGCATTGAAGACATTGTTATTCCCCAGCCGATCAGGCTAGCCCAGGGGGGGAAGGTATAGTCATCGTAGGTCAGTGTTTCCATCTTCACAATGCTGGCGACCACCACAAACTGAAGAACAGGGAGGCACATTTTATAAGTACAACAGTGTATTAAATACAGCATGCGACTGAAACAAACGCTTTGGTAGCAGAGCTTATTACTAGGTTCTGATTGTCAACGGATCTGACCTCAGATACAGGGACATTTAATCACAGCTGTATAAACATGTTGCCCGTCCTCCACAATGCTTGTCCAACTGAATGTCAAAGGCTACACAGATGGACTCACAAAAGGCAATATGTAGCCAGGAAAATACCTAAGAAGCGAAATCCAAGGAGACATGTTAGTTTGCTTTACGATTTATTTCTGACATTCACCAGCTGCACATTCAGGGAGCTGCCAAAAGCACATAGGTTTTTGAAATTTTTGTATTATTATTATTTCTTAAAGCTAATATGAAATAAGCTCAAACCTCAAGCAAAGTAGTTAGTAGCCAACTATGTTGCAAGAGCTGTTTGGGTTATAAAGACTTCCTTTTTCTTACAGAAATGGCATTGGTGCCAGATGAGGAAACAGCCCCTAAAACAGGACTCTGCACAGCAGCAATTTACAGGGTTGAAACATTTAATTCATTTAATGACTCCCACTGTTCATACACCAAAGATGTTTCATCCTGGTCCTATTTCCGCTCTTACTATTCCAAGCAGAAGCTTGGTAACCCTGCCATACTCATCGTATTCCCTTGTAAAGCCACTTAGCCCCTCTTGTCCTCTATCCCCTGCATTTCATACACCAAAGCACATGAGAAGTGTTAATGGAGTGTCAGGAAACAGCATTTCTTTAAATTCCCCACTTCACACAGACGCACACTCCTCTGCTTTCTCAGGGCAGACATGCATGCAGCTTGTACACATTGCAGGGTTACCAGCAGCATGTCACAGCACTGAGAGCGAGAGCTGACAAGATCATTGTCCCACAACATACCAGCAGAAAGGCAGGGCTAACGAACTTCCAGCAGAGCCTCCAGTAAAGACCTGGCTTGAAGCCCATCATGCGCTCGATGTCTTCGCTGAATCGGTCCACGCCTGAGGGACAAACACAAACACAAGCCATGAGGGCTCTGCTGCCAGAGCCGGGCAGCCTTCCCCAGTTTAACTGTCAGAGAAAGCACAAGCCACATATTTCACAGCTCAACAGAGTGAACAATTAGGTGCCTGTAATTGGCATGAGAATCTTGTCATGTATTTCCAGAGAGGTTTTACCCATTCCATCCCAAAATAAAAAAAAATAGCTGAAAGTACAGTTAGGGTTGCCAACTTTCCATTTTTCCAAAACCAGCAATGCCAGCGAAGCAGTCCCGCGTGGGATTTTAAATATAGATGCTCAGTAATCGTATCCTGCTATGAAGTGAATGGCCAATTAACGCAGAATACTTTTCAGTTCAGTTCTCTAACTTAACAGACCAATAGTAAAAGGACTGGCTCAGCGAGAATGGAGATACCCAAACGGCAATGAACAGTGAGTAAGCAAGATTCGCAAGAACCAGACTTTTGCTGTCCGGTCAGTTTTGCTGACCGGACGCTGTAAAATTTCACTTAAATGATGTCCGGTCGAAAACTGGACAGCTGGCAACCCTAAGTACAGTGGTTGGTAGCAGGTAGTGTGAGGCAGGCGGCAGTACAAATTGGTTGTTACTGTATTGCAAATAGCACAGCTATGGTATAGGAATAGCATGTTTAATGCAAAATAAATAAAGGTTATATATATAAAACACTACTCATTTTGCTTAATATAATGATACATTTTCTATACCACACAGGAACATTAACATTATAGTGGTTTGAAGAAAATTCTTAAGACAAAACAATCCGACAGCATACTGAAACAATAAACTACAGAGGTGTCTAAAGAAATCCAATGACTTTATTTGCATTTTAATAAATTCAGAAAGCAGTGTCAAGGTTTGTTGATGGAATGATTTCTCTGAAGCCCGCATTGCATACGCTGGGAGTAGTTCTCCTCTGAGTACAAGTTGAGGAACGCCATACAGTGACTCACTAATGACATATGGGAGGCCCCGGGAAATGGAACTTTCTTATTGCTTCGCTCACCGTGCAGCATTTAAAACATTCCTAGCAGGGCTGTAATTGTCCTCTTTGGGAATAACATTTTCACTATTTCACGTCATGCAAGACATTAACTCCACAGGGTGGATTTTATAATGTATTGTCAGGAAACCTTCATCCTGAACAATGGGGAGGTGGCCAACCACAAGCTTTCCCTGCAGTGAGGTGGGTGTTCCAGTGAATGAAAGTGTACACATTCAGCTAGACCTCTTTACAGGGCTGCAGGGTTGAAAGACTTAATATAAACTTCCTGATCATATAACTTTGTGGGAAGTGCTGTGCTCAGTTAACATACCCGTATTTGAAAGGGCTATCGATCACTCCAAATATCAATCACTTGAAATATAAACAAAAAAAGCAAATGCATGATAATTGGCCTTTCCATGGAGCAGATGGCAATGCCTCTCTTCATTGTATAAATGTCAGGTGTGCCCCGGGGGCCGGGATGGAGACACTGTGGGGTCCGCGGGCCAGGGGGTCCCTCTGCTGTCAAGAGAGGGGCAGGGTAACGACAACACGCAGGAGCCAGCGAGTTCAAACCCAGCCGGGGGCTCCAGCGCACTGCCATCCCCAGAACAGACACTCACTTCCCATTAGCCGAAGCTTCCCAGAGAAGGCACTCCGGATCACAGGTTACGATGAAGGAAAAGCAATGAGAATGTGGAAGAGGTGAACTGTCTCTGGCCAAAAGCCAATACGCATAGGATCAAAGACAACACATATACCTAAAGATGTTCAAGTTAACCACTCTGTTTTACAGCTGAAGACGTCATTCAACTGCTATTTAGTCTTCCTCTTAGCTGATAGTAGATATTGGTTAAGCACACCATGAAAGACAACTTCTAGACAATTAGCGACAGTTTTCCACAAAGGGACTGCTTACAATTCAGATGTAAAGCTCAGGGTACCAACCTGGCATGATGGGATGTCTATTGGTGATCTCCCACCAGCTCATTGATATCCTCAGTGATTTCCAGTGGATGACTACAATAAACAACTGGCATTCACTTAAAGCTCGCTATGACAAGGGATTGGAAGCCATAGACAGACAGCATGTGAGGATCATGCAAACCGACGGTGTTGAAACACTGGGACAGTACAGACATCAATGATATTGACACGCATTACGCCAGATCATGGATTAGACTCATGGAAATGCAATGGTGGCAACTCCCCTTCCCCTTACAAACGTACAGGGAGGCAGCTTCAGATTCCATTGCATGGGCTGTGTCTACGAGTGAGTGTTACGAGAAAGGAATCTGTGCAGCTCTCCGTCAGGCCTGTAGAACACATTGCCAGACACTGGATGCATACTCAGCTGCTGCAACATCAATAGCGCCAGTGGAAACGCATAGGGAATGTCTGCCACTACTCCGGCTTGGATCATTTCATTTACAAAATGCAAAAAGAATCACTCGCCAGTGTATCGGACCTCTCTGGTCATCTTTAAGCACACAACACAGTCTGTTACATTTACAGAGCGATGAACATACAGCAGCTCACCATAAAACCAGGATACTCCGATGGCCTCTATCAATACTCCAAACAGAATAGATGTTCCTGCTGAAAATGAATCCAGCAGAGTCAGGACATAAATCCCACCCTATAATAAAAAAAAATAGACAGGAAGTAAATAACAAACCACAAAAACAAACTGTGGAGACAGCAGCACAGCGTGGGGTCAGCACACTGTCAAGACATCTGGAGCAGGGTTCAGCAACAGTGCCCCCAGCCCATCTCCCCCCAAGAGATTTTGTTCATTTTATTCAACAACTAAATGTGATTCTCATCATGTGTTTCTCATTGGGGATGGCTGTTTAACTGGTTTAAAGTAAAAGACTGCTTAAAAGTATTTATCTTTGCGAGTCAATTGCATTCCTTGCTAGGTCTTTAACCCTTTCATGCATGGAAAACTCTTCTAATTTTTATATGGGGACACATGGAAGATACCAATGCATGACAGCCTTATATCTTTTCCCCTATATAAAGCAATGGGAAAAATGTTTAGTGAAAAGTATATTCCGTCAAGCAGGCGGCAACTCAGCTTTCAAAACCGGGACATGGAAGGTCAAATAAAATTCAAACAGAATTAAAGAGGATCGAACTCACATTTGTAACGCAAGATAAAGCTACTAGGAAGGTGCCGAATGCTGTCACAAAGGTGAAAAGCTTCCTGTTTCTCTTCAGGATCTTGAAGTCATCCGTCAGACCCGTGATGATTGCCTCCATGCCTCCCATCTGAGGGTCACAAGGAGAAGGCTTTATCAGACACATGCAGCTCTACATAGGGACCCTAAGCACTCCCCCTTCTGCTGCTGAAGGAGCCTGAACACAGTGGAATAAAGTGATTCCAGGCAGATTCTTATTCTATCTGGAAACCTGCTGGTTCCGAAGTGAGGAATGCACCATTATGTTAACTTGTTAAATTCATACACCATGTCATTAGATATGAATACTGTTTTTGTTACCGAGCTACCTAAATAATACTGCATTTCCTAGCATACTTTAATTGGAATGCCATACAGTCTTCTCACGTACATAAAGAACGTTATGTTGTTACTGAAAGATGTACTCACGGAACTGTCGATGCCCAGTGTTAAAAGCATGAGGAAGAAAACTATTGACCAGAATGTTGAACCTGGTAGGGTTGAAATGGCCTCTGGATAGATAATGAACACCAATCCTGGCCCTACAAGAAAAAATTTAAAAAAAAACCGACAGTGCGTCTGCATCCCATGACAGGGGGTGCGAGTTATTCCACTGTAAGAGACCTCTTTGGACACAATCCTACAACAGAACCCCCCCCCCCCCCCCCCCCCCCCCCAGCATCCTTATCAGCACTTCTCTTTAGAAGAGGAAGCATTTCCAAACAGTTTCAGGAAACCAAATTCAGTGTTTGCATTGATTTCTACACTCACTGCGACATGCTTATGATAATATGCATTCACATTTTTTCTTAAAACAGAACACCTGTGACCGCTGGGTAATCTAAATTGATCACAGCTGAATACTTCAAATGGCTGACTTACCTTCAGTTGCTACGTCCTCTATATTAACCCCATGCATGTAGGCCATGTAGCCGAGGACTGAGAAGATAGCAAATCCTGAGAAGAAGCTGGTCACGCAGTTTATAGTGCTTGTGAGAATAGCATCCCTGTAGGAACAACAAACAAGCAAAACACAGCTCGGTCCGATTAATTATCCTGTCGTTCAGGAAAGCAAGAACTGTCTAGAACAGATCCATTAGTATCAAGCTCGACTTTATTCTGATTGTCAACCTTTAAATAAAAGCAATAAATAACAAAATTAATCTAATCAATCTGCCTGTGTGGTATTCTAGTGGTGGGATGAACATGGATGTGTCATGTTGAATATTCAAACTAACATTCGGCAACCGATATTTGTATCTGAATACTTGAAGATATTGCTCAACAAGAAGCTTTTCTTGGTAAAATAATGGTAAATATCCTCTGTTCCGAGTGCCACCCTCCTGTCAGCCCTGCTTATGCTCACAGACACCCCGGCAGCTGATTGAAATTGGATTAGACCGTTAGACTTTCAACACCATCCCAGTTGTCAGAGAAATGAAAAATCAGAAACCTTCCTCAACTCATTTGACCTCGCTGTAAAACGAGCCTCATGTTACCCTCATAAATAAGAACTGAATGATAAAACAGTCAGGTCATCACCACATGGTGCGCATTCGACATGTACTCGAACGACCATGTTAGAATAAAGGACCCACTGTATAAAGATAGGCCAAAGTGCGAAGTTACAAAAACCTGATCGGTCCATATTAATGTAATGGGCAGTGTTGAGGTGAGGTTAAAAGCTCTAAAACCACAAATGTGGACAAGCCCGGCTCTTTTGCAATATATGCAAGTAATACCAGCAGAGTCATGGCTAAAGGTTCACAGGTACTGTGGTCACCAGCTGAGCAGATGAGAAGGTTCAGCTATACTGTGGGTCGGCAGCTAGGCGGATGAGAAGGGTCAGCTGTACTGTGATCACCAGCTAAGCGGATGAGAGGGGTCAGCTGTACTGTGGTCACCAGCTAGGCGGATGAGAAGGGTCAGCTGTACTGTGGGTCAGCAGCTAAGCGGATGAGAAGGTTCAGCTGTACTGTGATCACCAGCTGAGTGGATGAGAAGGTTTAGCCTTTACTTGTACCCTACAAGCTCTGTTCCTCGACTTCAGCGTTCCCTGCAGCACAAAGAAGACTTAACAGAATTACCTGTATCTCATTACTGAACAGAACAAGTGATAAGTGACAGAAACTCAATCAAGATTTCTATGCAAGAGGGTTCTTGGAATCGAGACAGAACAGAGAAGATAAGCAACGCCTGGTGACATGTGCTCTAATCACTGGCAGGCTCTAATGTCATTACAACCATGGCTGGGAGCTAGCATTCACATCCAGTTTGTTTCCTTTATCTTTATCTCCGGGCTCAGGGATACAGTTTGTGTCAATTTAAACTCAAAACAGAAAGGAAAAGACTAATACGGTTTGCATTGACTCCCAGTTTTAGAACATCTGAATGGTTGTTTTGGTCGGCATTAAGCCCTAAATAAAGTTATACACAAGAATCGAACTGCCACAAAGAAGCTAGAACTCCCTGAAAAAAAAAAAGGTTCTCAAATGCACATTTACATATATGAAAACAGGCCTTACACGAGTGTGCTATTTGCACAGTATTAACTTTAGCAGGGAATTTGCAGGTCGAAGCTAAACTAAACATGCAGGCACTGCTGGTGTGAAGAACCCAAAGTGTGAGTAAATCCAGGGTCAACAGTGGTGCAGAGGTAATGTGTGCATTTCATTACCATGGCAGAGACCTGCTTGCACAAAGCAAAGGAGCGGATGAGACCGTCTCTGCTCTAGCACCTGTAAATGTGCATGCTAACTGGCAAGCTAATGATCCATTAAAACAGATCAAGGACCATTTTCAGCCACTCAGGGGAAGAGCCTTTCTTCAGATCCAAACCGATTCGTTAAAGATCAGGGCGTCCTCATGTATTTGCCTTATCCTAAGGTTTATGCATATGTTAAACTACAGCGATTAAATAAATGCTGTTCAATACATTTGAACATAACAGCAATAATAAAAGTGGGGGCATTGATAGGGTGTCCTGATTTTACCAGAGATCAGTGTCTAATTACACTAACTTTGGAAAAGGTTTGAAATACTCTCACCTGTAGCAGTTATTGTCAAACTTGTTATAGCTGGCAAATGCGATTAAAACTCCAAATCCTGCTCCTAGGGAATAGAAGATCTGTGTGGCTGCATCAATCCAAACCTAGACAGAGAAACATGTTCTATAATATTCTCTACTGATGCCTCATTTTACACTGAAAAATCGCATTTGTGCAAAAAAAATGATATTATGATACTTCAACATTACATTGGTATACACTGCATGATTCATTGATACTTCAAGTTCACTTCAGTTTATGGAATCTGTTACAAACGATTCTAAAGTTACAAATTATATATTGTGTGTGTTGTTATTCAGTTTTAATATTCCTAATACAATTGTTAATAGAATCATTATTAATAGTATGTATAAACTCTTACCGTGGCGTTGTTCAGGCGTTTTAAGTCTATGTGCAGGTAGGCTCTTATCCCATCCATAGCCCCCGGCAGGGTAATACCGCGGATCACCAACACAAACAGCACTACGTACGGCATAGTGGCTGTGATGTACACCACCTGCAGCACAGAGACCTGGCTTCACATCACATCACACAGCGCAGTGCAGCGCAGTGCAGCGCAGCGCAGCGCAGCTATATAGAGGCTGCCAACTCCTGCTTCTCCACTCGTATGAGCATCAGAAACACCAGCCCTTTATTAGCATTGTGCCAAAGGTTTTGTTTTGTTCTTTCAACTCTGCAGATATATTCAGAAAGATTCAACTCCTGCTACCTGGTACCTTATCACTGCATACGCTGCACCTTATCACTGAAGCAATTGTGGCAGCTCATCTCCCTCCTCCCAGAAAGAAAAAATACCCCATGGAAAGCAAAACCGCTGTAACAATCATCTGCTTTAGGTTTACCAGAGTTAACTTACACAGAAATTCTGCAGTTCTGCCATGGCTTTCCCACGGTTATAGTGCAATGCATTTACCAGTTTATCATCATTTTCCATGGGTTTTTTTATACTGTACTCTCTGGGCTTTGCATTGCTTCATTTTATAAGGGCTAAACAGAGCCTGTGTATAGTCTGAGTCAGGGGTCGATGAGGGGTTCCGTACCTTGCCAGAGGTTTTCACTCCTTTGCAGAGGGTAAAGTAAAGGATGAAGACCACCACCAGGAGACACAGCACCAGCTGCCATCGCGGCGGGCCCAGGTCATGGATCCCTTCACTTTCATGGAGGTGCAACACTCCTCGTCTGCTCACCAAAACAAGGGAAGGAAAGGGTTAACAACACTTGAGTGCTCCACCGTGGCTAGTTCCACGCCAGCACCAGGATTCTGCGCTCTACATCAGCTAGATAACTCACAGCATGTGTGGATACACCCAGACTGATTTTATGCCAGCCATCCAGATCTATGTCCAAATACTATTCCAATACTGTTTCGAAAAAGCACTGCAAATGTTTGAAGTGGACCATGTAACAGTGATTATGTGTTCCCATCATGCACAGTTGTCCCTGTTCTACCCACATTGCACTGCATTCATGTTCCACAATAAAACGCCTTCCTCAAAGGCACAGGAGCTGTAATGGTCCATGAAAAAGACCACCAATTACACTTTCCAATCATTCTCTCCTATGGGGATATCCATGAACAATTGGAACAGCAAATGGAAAAATGTCACAGAATAAGCAGCAACAGCTCCAATTGGACTACAGTACCAGAATACAATATGAAAGAACCGACCTGGACAGACTATTTTTAGAAAAATTACTTTGGCTCCCTGAAATACAACGCACTCCTGCTTGATCGTGGTCTCAAACCTTTGTTGCTTAAAGGGTTAAATCAGCAAATCTAATCAATATTTTAAACTTTACAGATCAGGTTTTGAGTAGAACAGTAATTATCCTACAGGTAGATGCCCTCTAAAAGTTAACAGGGCTTTAGAATCCTGAAACTCACTTTTAAGTAGAGACACAAATTTCAAGCACAGTAAGCAATCCTGACAGAATACCTATATGCTGCAAGGTTTCTTTGTTTGGTTTCTAATAGCATTGATATCCTCCCTACAGAGAATTGACTTTGGGATGCCTAATTTTTATCATGTTCAGTTATCTAGCAGGTAATGTCCGCTGCGTCAGACATTAGTGCTTATTTAGACTTGGTTTTAAGTTCTGGAAGACAGCTAGTTAACTACAACTTCTCTGCTCTGTTCCCATCATTGGGAACAAACCCACTTGTCTGGTACAAAACAAAAAGTTAACAACTTAGAAAGACACTTAGAATTTAACCACAGGGAACATGGGTGTAATTAAAGTATAGGGTTTCTTATTCCATGCTATAAAACATACTTGTTATCCTAGAAAAAAAACATTCTTAGCAATTTCCTCCATCAGCCCCTTTTTATTGGATGTGTGATTCACACTAGCGTGGCTTGGCAGGGACCTTGTGATTTTAAGCATGGTTTCACAATTTGCTCAAGTTCAGACGGGTCTTAGCTTACCTACCTAGGAAATGTCTCATTCCAATGGCGCTTAAGCTTTTAAATATAATAAAAGACGGAGAAGAGCTTAAACAAAAACAAACAAAACAAAAAACTGAAATAAATGGGCTGCTTTTGTGAAAAGAGAAATTCATTTAAAGCTATAAAGGATTTTATTTCAAAGATTATCCGCGCTTTATTAAAAAAAAACATATTACACACAGACCTGGAACTGCCAAAGCTTAAACAGTTCATTGCAGTTTGCGAGATATGATCTAATTGAATGCTGGATTTCGCCAGGACAGACACACACTTACGCCAAGCGTCAGCTTGTTGGTTTGCTAAGATGCCAGCTGTTACAGATGACATGGTTAAGTGCAATTGCAATATCATAAACCCGTCGCTATCAGTTTTTCTAGATTGAGATGTTTGTCGAGTGAGAAAGAGACCATCTTACTGATAATCAAACGCAGGCCCGCTTGTTACTGTCAGGTTCCTGTCCCGCTGATTAATTTGAAAGCCAAACCCCGATTGTGTTTGATTGCACTGCAGAGCTTCGTCCTGGTGCTAGGATCCCCCTGTAAGGCTTCTATCTAAAGCAGTTATTAGTTATCAATTATTGTGGGACGTCGATCATTTCTTCTTCATTCAGAGATGTTTTGATCCTCTCTTTTCCAGTAGACAACTCATTTATGTGTTAAGAGAAACATTACCCATTAGTGCCCAACCCCACTCCTCTGGACTCCAGAATCATATTTACTTGCTGAAGAGCATGCAGTCCAGCACAGCTGGAACATTACAACATGTTTCAAAACTGTGGTTTTCATCTAGTGGGGCACCAAGCTATTATTCTGCCCTGAGAAATCATACCATGTATCCTGAACGCTCTGTTATATTGAGTTTTTCATCGTTGGTTGGTTCAGAGACTGACGCACATCAAAGAGACTGTTTGAAGGGTGCTTTACATGATCGTCAGGAGCTGCAATTGAATGCTGATTTGCAGGCTGTTGAAAGAGACATCATGCTATCTGCTTATATTAAATTACATAAGGGCTGCTGCCAAACACCCATGAACAACACAGCAGGGAATACACTAATACAATAAGATTATTCATTTTTATTTGTACACTGCCAGTCAATATACATCGGAATACCTATATGCTGCAAGGTTTATATATATATATATATATATATATATATATATATATATATATATATATATATATATATATAGTTTTTAATAACTTAATGAAATTTAGCCCCATTGTGACTGAATTACCTTTCTGTCTTATTCTCTGCTCAGCTGCCAAACTATGAGCAGTTACTGTATTGATGTACTAGTCAGCTGTTGGTCCAATTGCCCTTATTTGTTAACTAGACAAACTTACAAACACTGTTTCTTACTGAACATTTTTTTTGTGTGTTAGCAGACAGGAGAACGTTCCTCTAATTTTAAAGAAAAAATCTGATGCTGATGGATTTTGTGTTCTGCTTGCTGCCAACACTCTTTGAAAACAAAGCAAACAAGGTAATTATAGAAGGTTTCTCTGCAAATCTAACCCTAGCACTGCGTTCTCCTCCACTTTCTTCTTGCTACAGATCAATAACCAGCCACTCAGTGATACAATTCATTCCAGAACTAGGTATAGATTCTTTTACAATAACCAGCCACTCAACAGTGATACAGTGCATTCCAGAACTAGGTATAGATTATTTTACAATAACCAGCCACTCAACAGTGATACAGTGCATTCCAGAACTAGGTATAGATTATTTTACAATAACCAGCCACTCAACAGTGATACAGTGCATTCCAGAACTAGGTATAGATTATTTTACAATAACCTGCCACTCAACAGTGATACAATGCATTCCAGAACTAGTCACAGTATAAATCTGTATTCCACCAATAGAATTCAGAATTCTTCTTCCTGCTAAGTCCTCGATAACACAACCTGTGCTATAAGGAGTCATTTATTCTGGGATCAATGCAGTATTATTTTTTTGTTGCTGGTTTTTTTTAGGAAACATTAACATTTGGCTGTTATAATAAAGAACTCCTTTGCTTGACAAATGGAGCGCCCAGCTTGTGTAAATGTTTATGACACACAGAGCTTGGTTTGTGCTGCAACTCAGAAATCCTGTGCCATTGGTTAAATGCATCAGGCCAACAGTAAAATAAATAAATAAAAACTGTCAAGGAAAGTGTTTTTCCTTGTTGTCAAACTTCCAGAAAACTGGTGTATAAACTCGGTAGCTCTTTACTGTCGGGTGCACCCAATTAATCACTAAATAATATGCTGGCATACCATGTTGTCAATATAGGAAACTGTTTCATTAGATTTTATATATAATGGTATTGTATGTCGGTTTACATTGAATGGTCAGGCTGGGGTCTATTTAATTGATGTTGATCCTAATGCTTACTGAAGTACCAAGGTAGGCAATGAAGCCAGCACCTCGGACTGTGTATTCTTGGCCCCTTGTTGTATTTTCTCCTCCCCAAAAAAGAGAGATTACTGAAACGCTGGCAGTATACAGATCAGATTAATAGACCCTGATGCTAGGACAGGGAAGTGGGCACTGTGTACATTTCCACACTCCTGCTTGACAAGACAAGAGCTCTGGTTCTGCTTCACAGTGTATTATCTTTACCTGAGCCAAGTTATTTTTGCAGGAATAATCGAGGGATAACGGTGACATTTCAGTTATAAAGAATCAATAAGACATCTTTAAATGTTCTATAAAGAGTGTTAGGCTGCTGTTAATATTGGGTTATTATTATTGGTAATATCGTCAGGAGTAGAAGTGAAGGGACCAAGTCTTAAGAATTGGGTTTCTTAGTGACCTGCCGTGGAATAAAGCAGGTGAAGCGTGCGCTCTGATTGGCTGAGCAGTCTATAATAATCACAGACTATAGCGATATAGTATTGTAAGAACATGGAAGTGTTCCTGATAGTGCTTATATTTAGATAGAAGAGCATCTCCTCTCCACAAACTGCAGTGTTGTGTTTTCATCATGTACGATATGCAAACCCACCTTTTGTAGGTATTTAGAAATACTGCTTCAAATGTTTTTTTGCTGCTGTTATTGTTGTTAAGAACATATACTGTATGAGTACAGTATGTGACCAATTTCAAACCTCTACACTTCTGCTATACAGTATGTGTGTACTTCTGTACTGGGTGTGCTTTCACAGCTGTTATTTTTAAATAATTATAGGAAAGGGAAAAAAAGCATGCAGCTTATTTCAAAATACAAAACTACAGTACATGCATTAAATGTGATCTATGTAAAATAATTACATATAGTATATGTAATAGTGTTTAGCTATTAATAAATCAAATCATTGGTGATCCACTAAATTTCTCCCCGTGTCCTTTGGGGTGAATAAGCAATCTTCAGTTACACTGTTGAAGCAAGTTTCTTTAAACATGTATCTGCTTCAAAAGCTGCTTCTAAGCTATTTAACATGCTTACAGAGCCTTGAACGTTTAGAGGAGGTTATTTTCAGAAACGTTGATGGCAGCTTAATTAGATAGTGACCCAGGTCAGTGTATTCCTTTTATTCTAGCTGGCACTATTTGTTAGATTTATTTATAGGTGGTCCTTTATACCACAGGCTGTTCAGGGCTCCCATTCAACATATAATGTAATTGTACTTGCGCTTGCACTCTGGTTAAAAAGGAGGGCCACAAATAGCACAGCCTCTTAAGAACAGATCCTGACTGCAGCCACACAAAAGGGCACAATTATTTCCTAAGGCTATGGAAGGCACCAGACGAAGGGTTAATTCATCATCTTCACGCTAAACATTTAGCTCAAATGTGTACTGATGCAATGGTCTGCCTCGTAGCCAAGAAAACATACTCAGCTGATGAAAATGTTTTGTAACATGCAGTTTGGCAACATATTAAGCAAAGCACCATACAGAATAGTGCCACAGAATGATGACAGTCTATTTGCAGCTCCAGAGAGCCGCACAAGACAAAGGCAGTTTGGATTGACACACAGCATTGATGGTAGAGTAGGGCCTCAAAGGAATACTCAGTCAGTCAAAGAGGGTAGCTACTACTCAACAAGAGTGAAAAGACTAAAACGATGCACACTCACTTCCAGCATGTTCATCTAAATACACAGACGGGCTCACAATTCCAGCCAAAACATTCCGCTTGCACATTCTTCACAGCTTTCTATTTTAAACTGCTCAGCACCTAACATTTCTGACAAGCCGGGTTCAGACAACCTGCGTCTGTTATTAGAAGATTCACATCAGAATCTAATGGACCCGTACGTGCCCCGATGGGTCAACACAAAGCTTTTATTTAAAGTGATAAACGACTTGTCTTTGCTACACCCTGAAGCACAGTATGTACTGCTGGGAGACAGGCCAGCCCTATGACCTTGGTTTTGGATGCAAGGTTTAGCTTCACACAGTCACTCCGTTCACAAAGCAGACAAACATGGGTATAGCAGAGCATCTAAGTGTATTCAGCTGTTGCACTGCTAACCAGAATGTGAAAAACAGTGATAAAAGTAGCGACTTAAAGACCTCGGTATGGGTATGAATATCAGCGGAACTTTGTTCCAATCAAGTCCTAAATTAGCCAATCGGCAGGGAACATTTGGTAAAGAAGGAAATAAAATCAAGGCAGAGTATAACAGACAGACAGGCTGCTGAACAGACATGGTCAGCACCTAAGGGTCCACATTTCTTAACGACTGAGTCTGTGAACTGATCCACTCCTTCTCCTCCGTATGCGCTATGGACAGTGGAGAAAAGGCAGCACGCACTCACTCGTAATACTCTGCAGCGGGAGTGATTTTATATTTGGAGTACTTGGTCTCGTTGCCCAGCAGCACGCAGCCGTTCAGCAGCTTGGGGTCGATGCAGTTAGGGCTGTTCCATGGGTTTCCACAGCGCAGCCAGGGCAGCTCGGAGGCGAACGAGGCAAACAGATAGTACAGAGACCAGGCTATGATCACATTGTAGTAGAAGCCCACATACAAGGCTATAATGATCACAGTGTAGCCCACACCTTTAAAAGAAAGAAACACATTGTTAGGGGTTAAACTGCAATCCTGCAAACCTAAACTAAGCAGTCACGTGCCATTACCTGCCAGTAAGCAACTGGCGGCTTTCAGCATCCACAATCCACAACCTGGTTATTGCTTATTTCACCGTAGTAAGCCAATTGTGTTGTGGCAAAGTGGATTTCCTGTGTCTTTCTGATAAGGTTCTTTATTTAAAGGAAATACTGCATTGGGTTTTGTTATGCTGCTGTAGAACTTTATTTTAGTACACTAACATATCATCTGAACCCTTCAAACTCCACGCACACCACATGCAAACCGTGCAGAAACAGTTCAAAGACCCGACGTGGCTGATACAGTACACACTGTCTGCAATAGCAGTCAATTAGAAAAACGTGTTGGTGTCTGACATTCGTAAAAAGCAAACAGGTAGCAGCTGAGCTGGCCGGTTTACATTATAGAGACATGAAGCATGGCATACCAGTAATACCTGTTAATAGAAATATGTAAAAAAAAAAAAAGTTCTGATTAATGTAAAACAATAAGTACAGTCTCAGTACTGTCAGAACACGTGTCGCAGATGTGTTATGGTCCTTATAAAATATCATCATAGTCCAAAAAGTAAACTTTTTATGTATTTAAGCTGATGGAAATATTTATTTAATAGACACTGGCACTCAGCGTCACCGCTTGGAACCCTGCTGTCGTGAGACGGTGGTTAGGAGGACTAATATTTTACTTTCTTTGGTGGAGGGGCAAGAAAAAGTACAAAATAAACTAAAATGGTCTGTATCTAAAACTCTAATATTCTTTTAATAGTGCAGTCAGACCTCCTATTAATTACAGGTAATGTGTCGATTATAATGGCAGATATGCTTGATGTACCTAGACAGCATCCTCCCCCACAGAAGAACCGCTGTTTTAAGCATCCAACAGTTTACCTTTAAAAACAGGGCAGATTTTCCAGACAGTGGCAGCTCCTTCCCGATTATATTGTCCCAGTGCCAGCTCCATGTAAAAGAGAGGCATGCCAGCAATGACCAGGAAGAGGGTGTAGGGTATCAGAAAGGCACCTGGAAGCAGACATGCACCGGGGTTTAGTATTTGCTTGTAATGTACTGAATAATCTCCCCTTGTTTCTCCACAGGAGACCGTGGTATAGCGATCATAGGAACAAATATAAAAAAAATAATAATAATAATATTAAATCCACTCAGCTAAGGAGGGCTATGATGGAGAGCATATTGAACGACAATGTTTACAATTAGTTTGGCAGAAATACATTAGGTGCCTTGTGGATGTCATGCCTTTGAAAGAAATGTTATATTAAAAGACTGCAAAGACCCCACTGCTCGAAGCAGTTCTGCTTTGAATTAAATTCATACCATTTGATGTTGTCCCTAGGTTGTCAAGCAAATTCCACATGTTTGGCACAGGAGATATTTTGTGAACTGGGAATCTGGATCTACTTTGCTATTTTACAAGGAGAAAGGCAGAGCAATGGTTTGAACCTTATAACCTGCAGTGTACCCTGCCGTCGAGGGTAAGAGATTCACACAAACACGAACACACATCAGTGTATCAGCATCGTTACAATGCCATGTGGTTAAAAGAGTACAACCAGTAAGGAAAATCACTTTCATTTCCATGATGAGTCACTTTAGAAGTGCCTGTGTGTTATTGCTTACTTAAACACGTTTACTGGGGGGTATACCACACAAAGGTAAAGCCCTAGCAAAGGGCTTTAAAGCATGCCGAAAGCAAGGCAAAACAGCGAGACAGAGTTATCATTCAGTGCAGATACATGCAGGTAAAACTTACAAGCCAAGCAGACCAACGCCTCGGCTAGTGCCTTCGTCAGCGAACTCTAGTTACATGCAGACAGGAATTCCAGTGGCTTTCACAAAATAAATCCCAAAGGTTATTCCAATTTAAGAATCTTGAAAATAAAAGCATCAGAAAAGTGTGGGTTTCACAAGTTTAATTCTCTGATTTCCGGCACTTTTCCTTTCAGAAAAACCTCAATGCATGTACAACCCTGTGAGAGTTAACGTTTATAAAGGTCTGTACATTAAATAAAGGCAGAATAATCCATACTAGGGCAAAAGGAACTTGTACACATTGCTAGAATAACTAAGCACTTGAAGTAGCTTCACTATCTGCTCTGAGTCAGTGTATACAGCCTCAGGCTATGCATAGAAATGGATTGTATTCCCTAGCTACATCCCTGCCTCACACACAGCACAGGGATTAACTAGGAGGCTTGCAGCATACAAGCAGTGAGGCAGGAATGCAACGCCAGCATTCTGGAAGAGTTAATTGGGTATAAAATCTGAAAAGGCGTGTAAATCCATGAGGCACCCCTTTAACCACACACACAGGCTTCTCAAGTCTTATGTTATTAATGCAGTGGAACATGAGGCTGTTTCTAAATGGAATATATAGAGTGTTGTTTTCTGATTTCTCAGATTCTTTCATAAAGATTTTAAATTATATATATTTTTTTATCATTACTGCAGTAGGACTTCTTATCCCTTGAAGATCAAAAACAGGTGGTAGTATCCCCTTACTCTGCAGAAGTTGTAAAACCACCTTGATAAAGCTAGTCAGCTAACCAATTTACAAACCAACCCGGTATGCCGACAATTCTATAGAATCAGCGCGTTGACAGCGTGCATGCTGAGATAACAGCTGCGTCTGTTTTACCGTGTTGTTAATAGTACGCGTCTATGGAAGCTTCAATTCAACCTTCCAAATGAATTATTTCATAAACACACGAATAATGATTCCATCCTGGATGTGACCGTATAACTGACTGTGCCAGTTCAATCGCACTGAGTACATTAACATCCCCCAGACGAGATCCCAGTGTCAGAAAGCACATTGAATGTTGAACTGCTTAAATAATAATAATAATAATAATAATAATAATAATAATAATAATAATAATAATAATAATACATTAAAAAAACAAAACAAAACATTTCAGTTCATTTTTTCTTCGCGGGGATATACAAGATAAATCAATTCAATTACATTTACACAATAGTTATAATATGGATAACAAAACATAGTGTATTGTGGACCTGATTTTAACTGCCGGTATGCCTTGTCCCTTTGCAGAGCTCCAATCTGCACTGTAAAGCACTGTTATTATAACAGCGCTATAGGAACCTTTCAACAGTTGCTAACGGGGCACAACAAACTTACCTCCGCCGTTTTTGTAGCACAGATACGGGAATCTGCAGATATTAGCAAGGTCCACTGCGAAACCGATGACCGACAGGAGAAAATCGATTTTCTTGCCCCACGTCTCCCTCTCCTCGTCCTCGGACGATCTGATCTGGACGCGCGTCTCCGGGGCAGCGATGACGGCGGTGTTGGTGTACTGAACCCCATTTAGTTCCTTCACCAGAATCAGCTCCACGTCCTTCTTTTCCACGGTAGTGTACTGTTTGAGGGGGACCACGGACGACAGCTTGTGGTCTGAGTGGACTTGCACGTTCATCCTTTCGGCAGCCTAAACCCAACCTGCCAAGCCTGTGTAAAAACCAGAGTCCAGTCGGTGAAGCTGATCAGACTCCAGTCGGTGAAGCTGATCAAACTCCAGTCGGTGTCGGGTTCTTCCTCTGGGAGATGGACTGCATAGCCTTTCTCTTCAGCTGCGGAAAGAACATTGATCTCTAATTAGATGCATACAGGTGACAATGATGACCAAAACCCCTCAATCAATAGCGCGTCACGGCACAGAACTCAAGCTTTACATAGCCTTAGTACTACGACTTGTAATAGTTTTATAAAGTTTAGCCACACACACACACACACACACACACACACACACACACACACACACACACACACACACACACACACACACACACACACACACACACACACACACACACACACACACACACACACACACACACACACACACACACACACACACACACACACACACACACACACACACACACACACACACACACACACACACACACACACACACACACACACACACACACACACACACACACACACACACACGGAGGCTGTGTGGTCCAGTGGTTAAAGAAAAGGGCTTGTAACCAGGAGGTCCCCGGTTCAAATCCCACCTCAGCCACTGACTCATTGTGTGACCCTGAGCAAGTCACTTAACCTCCTTGTGCTCCGTCTTTTGGGTGAGATGTATTTGTAAATGACTTTGCAGCTGATGCATATAGTTCACACACACTAGTCTCTGTAAGTCGCCTTGGATAAAGTCGTCTGCTAAATAACAAATCATACATACATAATATATATATATATATATATATATATATATATATATATATATATATATATATATATATATTGAGCAGATAGATTGCAAAACATTTTAAATACAATCTTACTTCCATAATAATAATTGGAGGGCTCCCGTTATTATTATTACTGCAGTACATGTAACAATCTCGTAAATATGTATGTGTCACACATGCATACTATTCACTGACTGGTAGGCAGTTATATTTTTACAGCCTACAAACAATAAACACACACAAGACTTTTTTGAATCCCAAAACAGAAAAAAAGAACGAACAATTACTTCAAGATGTTAAAGAAGTTCAGATGATGACAAGAAGCATGCAGTTAGTTCATTATAAACAATAGCTCCGCAAACTCCGAGACGGAGAAAGCCGCACATACTTGACTATCAGAAGGTAAAGCCCAAGATACAGCGGATGACATGGAGCCGAGGTCGCGACGTGCTGCGGCAGGACCTTTTCTGAGCAGTAACTGTCCGTTGCGTTGAAACTTTAAGACTCCCCCCTTTGAGAGGCTGCGGGGGGATGCAAATCTGCAGCGCTTTTAACCGGACTCCACTCTCTCTCCACGTGATTCGCTAGCTAAACCCCGCCACCGTTTGCAGGTATAGCTACCAGTGTGCTACAATTACAGTGACACACATAAATAACATTGATATAGTAATGCAGTAGTGGGAAGGCAAAGCCAAGAAAAAGCAGCACTGAGACGCATTAGCCTATGTAACATACTGTACGTGTGAAAAAGATATGCAGTACTCTATCATGTATCGTTTATATATTCTACTGTTCCTACATCATGGATCATAACACTGCTCTCATTTTTTATTTTGTTAAATGTAGACAAAAATGCTGTCTCCCAAAAGAAAGGTTCAGGCACAATGCACCTATTATTTAATGCTTGCTTAGCACCTTGCTTATTGGTAGACTGCTAGCTTTGTTAAGTATTTATTGGATTACGGTTTTCACGGTAAAAACCCCAAACACACCTCGTTCTAGAAGTACACTGGATTGCTCTTTGTGTTGCCTGTGGCAGTACCTTTTCTCTCAGGTTCTCTAGCAGGTATATCTTGTTAAAGTAAAGGTAATTCGTTTAGGAGCATCCAGTTCTTATTTCTTTTTTTTTTTTTTTAATGCATTTCGCTCTATTTTTATGTATGGAGTTTATATCATTCTCGTTGTAAACGATAGAATCTGTGGATAACTAATTTGGTGACCTGCAGTTCGTAGTATCCTACATCACAATAAAGACCAACCCTGTGCGGAGTTATAACCGGAGGACACACCCAGTAACTAATGGTTGCTTAATAAATGGGAATGTACATTGTATACCTGCACACCCGCAACAGAGCAAGCAAGCTTATTTAGGGTATTTCCATCAGGTACAACACTATTTTTATTATTGATTTGAATGGCAGTGGCATTAAGACATGCCAATGTGCAGATCATTAAGATAGACCCCATTATGTTTCCAACATGATTGAAGGACAGTCCCCTCGCTCTTCTTGATGCCTCTAAGTAGTTTCTCCTGTTTCTTCTCCTGCGGTTTCTTCTCCATTCTGACAGCTGGATATTCCATTAGGACTGACCAGTAAACAGCCTCCCTTTTCTGTGGGTCTTCTAGCTAAGAAGATAATTAAATAAAGCTGACCTGTGGTGCATTTCCATTCGCTACGCATGTCTTACATCTGCAGTTCTACGGTTACGAAAGAGACACGTGTAATTGCAAACGTGTTTTCATATTCAAAGAAATTTAATCTGCTATCATGTTAGGTTTTAACAAGGTAACACTTCAGATCAAGTTAACAAAAGTTTAAGCTGGTGCTTTCATCAGCGTGCACTGGAGCAATCCAAAACGTTTGTCTGTTTCACATTAGTCTCTTTAAAGTTTGATCTGAAGCTATGTGAAAGAAAGCGATGCACGCATGCCATGGTTTAGAGTCTTGTACTTCCTCGGCCACGTCACCTGGATACTGGAACTGTGCCCACCCCTTCGACGCCCTCAATCCTGTCATTAACCAATCAGCTGCTTCCGCTATTGATTGACATGCTTTAAAGCTAGTGACAGGCTTTGCTCCCAAAAGACACCGCTGAGGTGGAACTCCTCAGCGAAACAACTTGTCCTTCTTTCAAAATTGCATACGATGTCTATATAAGTGGAAGAGCCCAGCTGGCGGCTGTACAGAATGATAGAATTAGCTACAACCCTCATGCTTTTTGCTTTGCATTAATCAGATGGCACTCATGCCCTTTTTCCTTTGCTCCCCAGAGCTCTGCTAATTGACCAGTGGTGAAATAAGATCAGGGTTACACCTGATAAAATATGCATCCTGGACTGGTATTACTGCTGTGGCAAACGCACAGCAAGGCACAGTAAAGCAAAGAGAAAGTTTAGGGTAAGGCAAGCATGATAAAACACTGAGGGCTATCAGTGATGGAAATAAGACTATGGTAATAAGGTTTTACTATACGTTTAAAAAGACACACCTGAGCTTGTTACCTGTACACTGTGGCTAATCAAGCTCGTAGAAAACCTGGAATGGGTGAAACTGCTATGCAATAAGAGTCTTATTACCCTGAGGTAAGGCAAAACATTATAAAGAAATATCCCTAATGCATAAGAAAATGCAAAGTATACTGTAAACTTTTCCATTAGTACTAAAAGGATTTATCCAAAGAAGCAGAATTGTGGTTACTTTTTGTATTTACATTCCATGTAGTGTATAATCTGGTGATGCCTGTGTCTATATCTTCAGTAGCATGCCGATAGATTAGCAGGGGTCTCCTACCCTGGTCCTGGAGAGCCCCAATCCAGCAGGTTTTATAGGTGTCTTTGGCTACAGATCTGGAACACCTGTTAATCTTGACTAATTAAGGCAATAACTGGTTCAATTAAGCAGCAGAGATTGGTTGAAACGAGCAACCAGAAGCCCCAGTAGCTCGCCAGGACCTGGGCTGGAGACCCCCGGACTACAGTATAGCATAGTACAGTATAGTAGACTCTCCAACTTTATTACAAAAGCAGGAAAATACATTGGCAATTACATGCACTCAGAAATAAAACAGCATTAAAAAGAAACTGAATTAAACAGAAATCAATTCATCTGTTTCCCCCACACTTGCATCCTGACAGTTTTTACTTACAGCAGAATTCCAGTGTCCAGTGTTTTTAAAATTGGACCCCTTAGCTTGAAAATAAATTGCAGCAATAACTACAACAGCAACAACAAAAATGATTCTGGCTGCATGAAAACACGTCAATTAAGCAGCAGGCAGGCAGGCGTTTGCAGGCTTTGTTTTAATAAAAGATTCTTTATTGTTTCTTAAGAGGGGTGTTCAACCTAAACCAGTTACATTAGGTGGTGGTCAAATAAAATGAAATTACCAGCACTGAGCATTTGCAATTTAACTAGACAGGCTTTTCTTGGGGCTGCGGAGAAATGAACACGCCACGCTTGTGGACATTGATTCTTGGTAACCTTATCAAGTGAGATTAAGGCTTGAGAAAGTGATGAACTAGCTTGTACAAAGAAAAGGTTCAAACAAATTGAACCAAGTATCTGTTCTGAACTGCAGAAGCGCAGGGTCACAGGTAAAGTCTCTATATAGCCTAGCTTCCTGATACAGACATAAGTGGTATTACAATATATTATGGATTACCACATATATTGTGTAACACATGTGTGAAACTATATATAGTTTGTAAATATATTTAACAATATACTGTATATTATATTGACAAATATATTGCGCCATACATGAAAAGTGGCATTAGCCTATCTGTATATTTTCCCAACATATTTCACTATATAATTCAAAACAATACATCTGTATTTTTGAAAGTAGAAGAAAATATTGCTTTTCATTAAATATAAATAAATAAATAAATAAATAAAAACACATACAGTAAGATAATGCTCCAAACTGTTACAAGTTTTGGAAAGACAACAAAGCTCACTACCTCCCTCATGTGTTATAAAAGGATATTGCACTACAAACCAAATCTACAGTATGCACCACGTGTAGCAATTGTGTATAACAATGCAGGAGTCGATACACGTTTATTGTTTGATGTAATTAAATAATATTTAACGTTTAAAGGCTTGCTTTGCTTGTATTTGGAAACAGTATGTAACCCTGCTTTCTGGAGGTAGCCTAATATTATAATTATATTAAAGCTCAAACAACGTTGACAGCTTTGCAAAAAAAAAAAAAAAAAAAAACTAAAAAAAAAAAACCTGTATATTAATATACAACGAATGTGTATAATATGAATTTGTCAATGCTTTATTTAACCCCGAGCTTTACAGCGACATGTTTTTTAATCATTAAAAAGTGTGGTTGAAAAACCAAACAAAGCAAAAAGCATTCATTAATTTAAACTATGTGAATAGTGAATATTTATAGATAACATTTAAAAGTTTACATCCACCGGTGCTTGCCAGTGTAAATGTGATAATCCAGCTATCACCACTGCCTGTTTAAAAAAATAATTAAATCAATAACCAGCTTGGGGTTGTTTGGGTTCGTGATGCAGTTTGTATCGATTCCTAAACCAGTTAAAAGTCACATATATAAACATTAACGGCACTCACTGACCTTGTTTTCGGCGGCTTTTAAAAACACTAACATATCATTCTTTGGCGTTTAATATATTTGTTCATATTGCAGTTTAGTGCTTACAATTCGAACGGATTGTTTCACGGTCCCACTAATCTTGGGCTACCTAATACATCTTTAGGCTGATCAGTGTCTGTGAAACCAGCCGTTTTAATAGTGTGCGTTTCTTAAACCAGTTCCTATGGAAGTTACTAGACGCATAGATTCATTATAAGTAATATCTCAGTAAGGATGCTGTAAGAGAGGGCTTCTCTGCTCCAGAAAGGCGAAATACTTATTGACAGTCCAGTTTGTTTACATGTCCTATATGGTACAGCTGGGGGCAAATGAAACATCAGTGAAGTACTACTTTAATTTCTCAAAATGTAACTAAAGCAGTATTTTGTGTGTGTGTGTGAAAATCTATTAATTACATTTACTTAAAACATCAACATGAAATGTATTAAATTATTAATTAGAATTTTTTCCCCCTGCAAACAAGCGCCAAACGCAGAGCGCAATTCTATCGTGAAAAAGTACCAACATAAATATGTATTTTCTGACTGGTAAATGGTCTCGGTCACTTTACTATACAGGGGAAAATAAACAACCCTGTTATATGGCCACTCTAAAACTATTAGAAGAGATAGAAAAATAAAAGCATTTCAGTTTTTTTTTACCTTCTGTATAATTATCATTATATCTATCTATCTATCTATCTATCTATCTATATATATATATATATATATTATATCATAATAGAATGCTCCCTTTATTTCTGTGTTCTATTGTCTCATATTATTTATTGTACTACACTGGTGCCTAGGCTACTTACATTTAAGTGTACGATGCACTCACTGCTTAACTAAAAGTTTGTGTCTTCCATTTTTCTATGCAGCTGTTCAACGGACAGGTGGAGGTGTGGCATTGTATCAATGTATTATATATATATATATATATATATAATTAGGAAAGTGAAATATTGATTTATAAAAAAACAATACACTGCATAACTACTGTACCTCCAATGTTTTGATGTGCGATAAATGCAAGTTGTTATTGACTGGTATTAAAAGTTAGACAGGTAGAAGTAAATGTCATAAGCCTGCAGCGAATACTATGCAGGTCGTAGAGACTTACTATAATTGTGGGCAATGCTAATGCTTTATTGGAAAGCACCACAGCAAAGCAGTTTAAAATTCTGCAATGCTCTGCAATAACAGACCAGTTAAACACAATCTCCTTATTCCTATAAATAAAGTTATAAAAACAAAGTGTGTAACAGAAACAAAGTTTATTCAACTCCTTAGTAAAAGGAAGTGTAACACTTAGGCCACTTAAAAATCCTGCACATTAAAGCATTTATATATAAAAATGAAAAAAAATATTAATAATAATAATAATAATAATAATAATAACAATAATAATAATATGCATAATATGCATAGTATTGACATTATTTTTACCTCCAAAAAAATTTAACTGTGGCGGCTAAGTGAAGGAATTAAAAAAAAATTAAAATAATAATGTTATGTCTAGACCCTGAGATCATTTATCTTGTGACTGGGACAGAATGGTTTGAAATGTCAAGATCCTGCAATCATGTATCACCTGATCTCGACAGAACACGTTTCTATTGACTTATCCTCCACTGTCCTTAATGAGCCACTGTATCGAAGTCTCTCGTGTTCTATTGGAAATGGTGTGCAGTGCGAGCCAGTGACTTCACGGTCAGTCTTCCTTCTTGTCCGAGGCACTGTCCTCCGCTTCAGGGCTGACTGTATTAGTGGGAGGTGCTGCCGCTGGGTCCGTGTCCCCCGAGTGCAGTGCGTGGTGCCTCTGGAGCTCAAGGTAAGTTGTAAATAACTTGCCGTACTCCGGGTGCTTCAGAGCAAAGTCTTCAAACTCAGCTGTGGAGAGAAAACACCACAGAAACATTTGCTAGAGAAATGGATGTTCACCCCGTCTGGCATTATATATACCGCACTATAAGTTTCCATCCCTTTCTGTCACCAATTATTAGCTTCATTTTTAGAAATTTGAAAAACACTGTGTGAACTCTATGGATTTCTGAGCAGTTGCACTGCCATAACTTAAAAAAAAACACATGCATACATAGATAGGAAACTTAAAATGGTACAATTATGCACGCAGTGACTGAAGGGCATATTGAGCATGCGTGTATCCAGATTACTGTGTAAATCAAAGGCCAACACCTTTGGTAATTACTACTTGCAGAAAGTGTTTGCTCTCTGCAGTCCAGCTGCCACTCCCTCTTCCGCACTTACTGTATGTAATCTTTCCCGAGCCGTCTGCGTCTATGTCTTGGAAGAGCTTTGTGACGTCCAGGTCAGGCACCCCCAGCGAGGAGCGTAGCAGGGAGGTGAACTCCTCCTGTGTTATTCTCCCGTCATCGTCCACATCGAAGAGCTGGAAAAATGAGTGTGTTTGCATACCCAGTACAGTAATTACTGTTGCTTCCCAATAGTGTTCCCAGAACTAGTGTCAAAACGGAGTCCTGGGGATATGGACTATACAGCAGATTGCTGTTGATTCCATTTCGCTGTACAGGAGTCCTCAACGTGTGAATCATTCCTATTGCACAGTACTCTCTATATCGCAGGTACGGCTTTTAAATACAGAAAAAAATCACAATGTCGGATATTTACATGCTCTGTAGCAATAGCCAGAATAGGTACCGGTTTTGCTTGTGTTGTGGCTGCAGCAGACATACTCATTTTGTCATGCGAGTTCGGATCTGTGGGACAAACCAATGGAGGAAAGCCTCAGGGACTGCAGGAGCAGGGAGATGCTCGTACCTGACTGGAGAGCGGTATTTGAGAACTCTGTGGCTTCACAGAGGAGCTGGGATTTGGTGCAGGTTGTAGGTTCCACATGCTCTTACCCCCCCAAAAAAAACATTCCAGGTTTTTTGTTTCAACCACAAACCTAAATATATTTTTTAAACATGCATTGTTTTCCGGGGCAAAAAAAAAAGCCAGGACTTTCAGACAGCCCTCTGAGACTTTAAACAGTAGCTGCAATGATTACTTTAGAGCAGGGGTGTCTAATCAGACAGGTGGAGATGCTGCATTGTATCAAATCGCTTATATAGTGTGTGTGCGTGTGTGTTGACTCCAACAGGATGTGTTAAAATGTGACCTGTTTTTATTTAGATTGAACTGCATTAATATGCACAAGGGAACCGTGTTCTATGAAATAAACCTCTTTAGTGTCTGGATGGAGGTTTAATTGGTTCAATTAAACAATTTAGAACAGGGTTGGAACAAAGACCAGGACTGGAAGGGCCAACTTTGGCCACCCCAGCTCTCAAGTACATGTGCATCTCCACACCGCAATGAAAACAAAAAAAAGAGTGAGCTGATTGAATAAGGACCTGGAGGACCATGGTTGAAGACTACTGCCCTAGAAGACTCCACTGTTCCTTGATCTAGAAGCATCATACAGTTATGGTTGTCTTACGCAGTCATTTGAATTACCTTAAATAACATCTGGATTGTGCCCTTGGTGTTGGCAGGTCTACACAGTACGGTTAGACCAATCACATATTCCCTGAAGTCTACTGTGCCATCTCCATTCTGCAGGAAAGAAAAACATGAGAACACAGACATTGTTTTTTCTTCTCCTTTGACACCATTAAACAGATTTGAAATGATTTTGTCTTGTAATTAGATCATTAAAATCGAAATGTCACAGCCAGATAGAGGATAAAGAGAGATCTAGGGTCTAAAGAATGATCACAGAAGATGTACTGATGAAACTCCATGAAAATCTGTTCTGTTAATCAAATATCATAAAGACTAAACACCCAATAAACGAGTTACAATTGCGATCACAATGTTCCTATTAAAACAGCATTAAAAAGACAAGTGTTTTATAATACTGTATCTTAGATAACACAAAACATTAGAGGCAGAAACTAATGACACATTATACAACCATTCTCTGTTGTTCTGTGAAAACTACAGCCCATAAAAGCACAAAAATACAGAACCATAAACAGACGAATAGAACTAATTAAATCAACAGAAATAGATTATTTATCTTCACTAATAAGTTTGTTACCAGCAGAACAAGCTTTACTGTAACTATGCTACTGCCCTGCTTTTGGGCATTGGGCTATGAAAGTAATTTGTTTTTATTAACAAGATAAAAAGCAAGAACACTGGTTTCTAACCCTTGTTTGCCACTCCTTTCGCGTCTGATTGCTGGCATTATAATGTACGTTTTTTTTTTTTTTTTTTTTTAAATGTTCTAATAAATTCCAGCTGCGACTTGTCTTGGCTGGGTAAGGGCTGATCAAATCAACCCCCAAGAAGAGAGGACAAGCGTTTCGACTCGTGGAGCTTTAACCCAGTTAATACTGGAATCCCCTCAGTGTGAAGGTGCAGATAAAGACAGAAATGCAAGAGTAAATACCAACCCTGTCGAACAGTGTGAACAGCTCATTCAGAGCTGGACTGATGGGCAGCTTAAGGAACTTGGCAAATTCTTCGATCCCAATTCGTCCGCCTTTAGATTCATTTGCGATTGCTGCAAAGCCCTCCAGCTCTTTCTTGATGTTATCCCATTTCAAGCTTGAAATGTGTTTTAAAAAGAGTAAGACAAAAAACAGGTAAAATGCTTTGGAAATTGAGAATAAATCTATCTGTCCCTAAAACAGTTGGATAAAAATGTCATGATCTTCAGGCTTAATTAAATTAATCCAAATGGGTTTAATTTATATATTAACTGTGACTGTACCACTACAATTTGCCTTACAGTCTCATAAGTCCCCATCAATATTTGAAAATGTTATCATCAAAGCCAAAAGCGAAGACAGAAGACGCCTAATTAAAAGATAACAATAAAGAAAATTAGATTATTAGATAATTAAATAATAATTTGCGACACAACAGCATAAAGCTGAGAAAAAAGGAAACGGGATATTGAAACTGCAGTCACTCACTTTAGCTTCCTGCTGATCTTGGTGAATTCTACTAATCCTGCTTCCATAGGCAGGGTCAGCTCTCCTGCAGAAATCATGAGCCGGCAGTCTTCGTAAGTGTGATCTGTAACGGGCACACCCAGGGCTCTGCAACACACACGCACACGCACGCAACATAGCTTTTAAACTGGAGCTTACTCGTGCCAATTTATACAAAGAGGGTACTTAGGGGGTAACAAAGTAATCAATGAGTGACAAACACTCAGGGGAGGAGATGGTCCCAAGCTGTCTATGTCTTTACTCATGAGCTGATTATTTTTGAGTTCCCTGCGAAGAGCCGTTCTATTTTCTGTTTATACATCAATTTCATGCAGTAGTTTATTGTGGCGGGCTCTGAATTCAAAGCTTGGCGAAGCCGCTCTCGTTTCTTTAAGGAAAGGCTTTTGAGGTCTTGAAAGCTAGTGTTTACCACAGCTAATCTAATAAACCTGGGTTTATCATGCAGGATGGGGTGAAGGAGTGGCAACCACGAATAAGCTGCAATGCACTCTCTACTAGATTATACACAGTTACACACCGTTAAGAAACACAAAATGGACAGGCACTTCAGGTGTTTTTAAATTTAGCATTACATGTCAGTAAAACTGTCACTTTTGTTCACAGAACTGCATTGTAAGATGCATGCAAATAAGAAAGGTCAATGCAACTGAATAAGCAAATAATGTAAACAAGTACGAGTTAGGAAACAGTGATATACTTTTGCAAGAACACTAACTTTTGCATACATTCAAAACATTTTAGAAAACAATCAAAATAATCAAGTGGAGCTGTAGTGTGCAGCGAGGAGGAGGTATTTGACTGGACCGTTCTTACGTGGCCATTGTGTCCCTGACTCTGTTTGCAAACAAGGATGGCAACTGCTTCTCTTCTTCAGTGGGAACGTGCGGAGGTAGAAACTAGGAGGGCCAACAAGAAAACAAACAATTGCAAGGATCAGTGTTGCTCTGTTTCTTGATTGAATCGAGCCCTCAGTCAGATCTGCATGGCTTGGACATTACAAAGCTTTTCTTACCTCGACCTCCACGTTTGTATACAACTGGCTCAGTGTCAGTAACAAGATATCTCTCCTACAAAACAACACAGAAAGACGCAACATTAACCCCTGCATTGGAGAACACTGCACACATTCAAAGCAATTCTGTGCTTTCAGTAATTACTAAGCTTTAGCAGATGAGCATGGAAAAACAATACACAAGTAAAATGACCTTTCGTAATACCACAAACATTTCCTATAGTCTTTCGGAATGCTGTAAATGTTTGGGATATGATCAATGAAAAATAACTTCAAAGGTTAAAAAGCACAAACCCCCTTGTCTCTGGTTAGGCTCTGGAGATCGATCTTTCTATTTCTGTGCATTTCTATGTTGATCTTCTCAAGACTCTAATGTGGAAGTCCTCGTAAAGTTTAGAAACACTAAAAGAAACTTAACAAATTCAACGATAAAGGTTTCATTCGTAAGTCTTTCTCAATGTCAATGCTAACTTCAAAGCAGTCTACAATTACCACTACACACATTTTTTGAAAGTATTTATTTAAAATGTACAGAGATGGGAGCTCCCGAGTGGCGCATCCAGTAAAAGCACTTGCGCAGAGTGCAGGATGCGCCCTGTAGTCTGGATGTCGCCAGTTCGAGTCCAGGCTATTCCTTTGCCTACTGAGGACGGGAGCTCCCAGGGGGCTGCGCACAAATGGCCGAGCGCCGCCCGGGGGAAGGGAGGGTTAGGTCGGCCAGGGTGTCTTCGGCTTACCGCGCACCAGCGACCTCTGTGGTCTGGCCGGGCGCCTGCGGGCTTGCCTGTAAGCTGCCCAGGGCTACGTTGTCCTCCAACGCTATAGCACTGGGTGGATGCATGTTGAGTCAGCAGTGTGTAAAAAAGCAGGCGGCTGACGGCACACTCTTCAGAGGACAGCCCCTCCCGAGTCAGCGCAGGGGTGGTAGCGGTGAGCTGAGCTAAAACAAAATAATTGGACACTACTAAACTAGGGAGAAAATAACAAAAAAACACTAATTGGCAACTACTAAATTTAAAATAAATAAATAAATAAAATGTACAGAGATGTAAAGATAACTGAGCTGGACTGTGACTTTTTACAATGCAGAAAGCGGTTTCAAATTACAGCTCTAAGTCTTTCTCGATGTCAATGCTAATTTCAAAACCTTCTACAATTACTGCTGCGCACATTACTTAAGATGCACAGATATAGAGAAGTAAAGATAACCGATGCAGAGATGTAAAGATAACTTTGCACTGCAGAAGGTGGTACCAAATTATAACCACTTCCTCTCTGTCAAAAGCTCTCCTCCGACTGCTCCGTCTGATACATGCAGGCATGTTAATAAGACTCTTACTGCATAGCAGTTTCGCCCACTCCAGGTTTTACTATAAGCATGATTAGCCACAGCGTACAAGTAACAAGTTCAAGCGAGTCGCATTAAACTCATAGTAAAACCAGGAATGGATCAAACTGCAGTGCATCCCTGAACCACTTACGCCTTGTATCCTTGCCAGGTCCAGGTCACTGTGTCCTGAAATTAAAGATCGGTGCATGCGTAAGTGAAAATAATTAGTGGAAATGTTAAGAAATGAGAAAGCCTCAAGTGGCATGGCATTGCATTGCAGCTGCTATACATCAGCAGGTTTATCCAAACAGAGGCTGGGTTTGCGATGACACTTACGTGTCTGTTTGGATATCTGAGCAACACTGGCTGCACTGGTACTCCAGGTATAAAGGCGCCTACAGTAATAGAAGCAGACAGAGTTACTGGAGCATTCCTGACCATTATTAGCAATACCAACAGAATGATAAAAACACAGTCATTCTGTGAAACCACGAATTGAACCAAAGGATTACATCTTGTATCCTTATTACTACATGAACAGTCAATCATAAATTGTGAGAGGAAACTGTAACATGGTTTCAATAGCCGAATTGTCCCAAGAATGAGGTCCCGTTATATGCAGCCCTCAGTGGTGCTCTCATTGTTAGTATATAATCTCTTACAGGGCAATGCAACACATAATCTCTCTCACCTTGTTTAAAAGTGATGAGACAAGAACGATTTGTGCAGGTCCCTTCAGGAAAAATCAACACCTTTAAAACAAACAAGAAATAATAATAAAAGATGAGTTCAGCTGAGAGAGCAAAACGAAACTATAGACTTCTGAAAACTGAAAAAGGGACCCTTTGGACATTCTGTATACTAAAAACAGGCCACAATATACAATATATTCCAAATAACAGAACGCTCCCTCAAAACTGTGCTCGCGATTCAATCAATCGTTTTCTTTTTTTCTCATCCGGTTTCTTATTCACGGGAGATTACTTGCATTGTAACTAATTTATTTTTTCTCGCCTAGAAATCCCTACAGGTTAACTCCCTCTGCCTCACACACAGTATTTCCTCATCTCTTCTAATTGTGGCAAAGTGCCCCGCCCCTGTGTGCATTTGTGTGATATGTGTATGTATGTTGCGTGTGTATGTTAATGTTGGTGTATAGATTGGTACACGGGATATAAACGGGTCTGTGTTTCACGTGTGTTTAAAAAGTGTAGATTTGTATTTAGGCACGAGGAGAGCACAAATCACTTCACGTGCTGGTTAAATGTAATATGTGAGCACGGGGTTGCACAGAATTAATTCACGTGCTGGGATTCAAGTGAATAATTAATTAGTAATTGAATCCCAGCACAATAGTATATATAGACGCACATTTCTTGCACTCAGGGTTGGTGTTCGGTGAGTGGAGAACGAGTGTGGAGAAGGAGAGTTAAAATAAGAACGGAAGAACGTAAATATAAAGTAAATAGTGTTTTCACTCACCGTGTTTGTTCGTCCCTGTTTGTTAGTGTCTGTCCGTTTTGTCTACCTGTTTATTTTGGCGTGAAGTGCCGTGTCCCGTGTTTTGTGCTGTTTTCAACCCTTTTATTTGTTAATAAACGCTGAGTGCAGCCATTGCACTCAGCTCATCATCAACCACTGTCTTTGTTTTGAATTCCTGTCTGGTCTGACGCCACCCACTCTGGCCGTCTTTGTGACATAATTCACCTGGGGTTTTGGTTTCTCTGTGTGTGTGTGTGTGTGTGTGGCAGTGCCACAGTAAAAGCTGCACATGATTTGTGTTATTGGGTTACTGTGTGCTTAAACAACACGCTACTGTTCCGTAGGGGGACACTTCTCAAGAAGATCACACTGTTTATAAAGGAACTTGCTCACCTGAGGCCATTCCCCACATGACGTGGCTCGTCTCTCGATCTCTAAAATCGTATTCTTTCGAGAATCAGGATCGAGACGAGACACCAACACAGGCTGAAGACAGCGCAGGAACCCTGGGTTTTAAAAAGAAAGAAATAAATGACCTGAAAAAAATAAATGGTAAAATGCTCCCAACAAATCATACAATTGTCAGCACCCATTCTTTAATCAAAGTAATGAAACAGTTCAAGTGTATTCTATGATACGATGATTACTGCAGAGACCCTCTGCAGTAATCTTCTATAAACATTAATGACATTCTAATAGACAAGACACTTACAGACACATCAGGAATGCTCCTCTGTACAAATTAAAGTCCAACTCTGTTTGTTAGCCTGTCTTGACAATACATACATTACGTTTAATCGATGGTGTTTGGTTAGCCTCCCAACACAACGCTGCAGTGTGCCTGGTTTTCAACACACACACTTAGAGAGATTATAAAAGGTTGCAGTGGTCTGAAACTACAAAGCTGATCCTTAAGAGAAATTCCAAGGCTCTTGGAATCTTAATAAACATTTCCTCAAACAAACGTTCAAATAAAATAAACAAGCAAACAGAACTGGAACTCACTGCCGAAAACTGGAGTGGCTAAATTTTCTGAACGAGACACGGTTGAGGGAAGCCCAGCAATAACACACACGATCCCATCGAAGAAGCTGGAATGAGGGGCCACAGCAAGGATGGGGGCCTCTTTACTGCTCACCCTCTTCCCCTTCACTGTCATTCTGAAGCCCATGAAGAAGAAGAAGGCTCGACCGGCACAGCTCACCACAGCATGCCCCAGACATCTGGAACACAAGGCAGCAGGACAGTCAGGTCAGGCAGAGAGGTGCTGTTACCATACAGCCTGCAGAACTACTAAACCCTCAACAGTACTAAAAAAAAAAGTGTTCGTTGAAAAATAAGTTTTATTCATAAGCGGTTTCCTTTCAAACTGACTTGCCCGCCATGCAACAATATTTTAGAATTACGCATTCTAATAATGTAGTGAATAAGGCTGTCTAGATGATATCCCGGCACTAGACCAACACAGTTAGGATATGAACTTGGTGCAATTTAGTGATTTGTTTTTCTGCCTACCATTCCTGAACCTAGGATGAAATGCAAGAGAAGGTATTTTATTGGTTTTGAATGAGTGTCAGACATAACTTCGAACTCTGATGTACATTCAGAGTCACAGCAAGGTCCCAGAGTGAGAATGCGAGTGCTGACTGAGAGGCCAAGTGAAGGCTGCAGTACTAATCTGATAAGCTCGATCACACTGGAGGCTTAGGCATGGCCAGATGGTGTGGAGCACAGGAGAGAGAGAGAGAGAGAGAAAGAGAGAGAGAGAGAGAGAGAGAGAGAGAGAGAGAGAGAGAGAGAGAGAGCATGCCCTAGTGAAAACGATGAATAAATCATTACCTGAAATAAAGCAGGCACAAATTAAAAATAATATTGCATTCAAACAAACATTAATATACTGGACTTCATGCCATGCCGAATTCTGATATTTTAAAATACTTTTCGGTAACGGGCACTTTTTATGTGCAATGAATGTAAATACATTTCTTTCATTCTCTAGCAAGTTTAAACACGCACCTGTATTTGCAGGGTAACTCTGATGCATCAGTGGTTTTGCTTTGCTACAGAACAGCGTATGAAACTGTCCCGTCCCAAAGCCCTCTAATCTTCAGGAAGTATTAAAGGCAGGACGCTGATGCACAAAAGGCGCTCTACCACACTCTTAATCTTGTTGACTGTTTACTGTGCATTTAAATAGTACACATAATCCAGACCATGCAATTCAGCAAAAAGGGAGGCAATGCATGGTATACGTTTGAGTTCAGTATTACACAAAGCCACCATACCTCTCTGTCTCATCCCAAGTGAACAGCAACACAGTTAAAAGCAAGTAGCTTTAAATATCATTCCCATTATTTCCCTTACAATTGTATGGTGTTTGCAATCATTCCAAGGAATAATAATAATTTTTCTTGAAATCTACCTGTAACTGGCTTTGAACAGGTTTGAACTTATCTGGATAATCTTAAGTACCGGGCGTTCCTTGTTCCATTCACACCGTGACAATATAATCTTGCAACGCCCAGCCCCATCTACTCTACATGTATGCAGAGCAAGAGAGAGAGCAGGTGGGGCAAGCAGGTCTTTTCATTATCTCACACACAGTGATGTGCTAAAAGACCGAAAAGGTTTCAATCATAAAGCAAGGGTGTCATGTAATTGGAGTGTAAAGCAGAATTCTAGCTGCTGTCTAATTCAAGTGTTGAGAAGCCTTGCAAACAACAGCTGCAAGACGACCGTACTCAGATAAATAATTTATTTTAACTACAGTGCCTAACATATACTGTGTAACTTAATGCACATGTTGTTTGCCTAAAGACAGTGCTGAGAGTTGCATGTGTTACGACTGCTGTGTACACCATGCCTTATGACAGAGCAGTACTGACAGCGTGAGATTCTGACTGTGCCATTTACCATACAAGATGCATTTCGTTCTTAATACTGCAGCTTGCAGGAGTTGCATGTGCTCAAGGATATTTGAAAGCAAGTGCAAGTGGTGGGCCAAATGTCTTTGAGCCTGGTGTGGAGGTGCACTGCAGTTTATGAGCAAGATGATGACAAATGAGAACGCAAAATGAAGTCGCCTCAAAACTGTGAGGAATACCAAGGCTTAAAATAGATGTGCGTGTTCTAACTGCTTTAAATTGCAACAAGGGCACACAATTCACACATTCCTTGGACTGCAAAGAGGCGAGTTAACTAGCAAAATTAATAATCCCTGCCTAAGGGCTTCTCCTAGCTCAGCCCGACACACATGGTCACTGTTTTTTTTATCAGACCATTTCCTATCACACTCATTCTGCTCCGATCAGATATGTCAGTTTGTGTGACTTCTCATACCACTTCCTCTTTTTTTTTTAAGCCAAACATCAGCAGTCAGCTTTTGAACACTGATGCAACTGCAGTTATAAAGGGGACACTTTCTCATGGCCTGGTTCCAAAATAGACATTACTTATCAATCAGCTCCTTTGAGATGAACCTTACAGTAAACACTGGTTTTAGGAACGCTGTGATTGGGCTTGTGAGCTTTCTAAGCAGCACACCAGATTCTACGTGGGGTCCTAATAGCTGCTCTACAGGAAGTGGATTTATAGTGTGGTGGTGGTGGGACATAGTGAAAAGTCTTAAACTAAACAGCCAATGCAATTACAAAGGACTTTTGTTATTATTTAGAACACAGTCAAACTTGGATCAGACCAATGTTCTGTGCAATATAAATTGACACTAAACAAGAATTCCGTTGTGGATTCTCTGAGGGTTAAACATGGTGATGCAGATCACACCCTTTGCTTCTTTGGCCCGATGAGAGAAAGCCGTCCTACCTTCTCCACCCTTTAATGGGCTGTCTGGTTCCTTTGGTGGGACCGCACAGAGTGGCAATGGCTGCCAAGGGCCAGGACAGCACCAGGAGAACAGTAAGGCACAGCACTCGCAGAGGAACCAGTACTGACCCAACCAAGAGGAGCTGGAGAGAGATACAAAAACATACATGCCTACTTCAACAGATATGTACTGTGTGTGTAATGGTAACAATAACATGGAGAAATAGAATATGGAAAAATATATCGCAATAAGAGATAATAAGTGCTTGTCAAATTATTTTTAACATAAAAATATATGCCATAATTTATGTAATGATAATAAAATAAAAAAAGATATATTTGTAGTCTTGCTATATTGCAATATCCATGCACTTCCTAAAACGGTCAGCGATGTAGCAATCTCGGATTACACAACAGTATACTGCATGTGTCACACACACACACACACACACACACACACACACACACACACACACACACACACACACACACACACATTACTTATATATTATTTCCTTACCACTTAAAAATAATGATAATAAATACAATACAAAAAAAAACATAAAACAAAACTATAAAAGTATTATTTAAACTAAAATAATGTACATATGTAATGTACGGCATATCCCTTAAAGAGATCTCTAATGTTTAAAAGTTACTCTAGCGAATCACACTCTTAAGATACTTGTAATCGCGACGCTTCAAACAACACTGAGATATAGCTTACTCTGATTTTATCTGCCGTTGTCAACTGAATTTCTTGCACGAAGGGATTAAGCACCGCCGGGGGGAACAGGGATTCCTGTCTCGGCAAAGCAAACACCCTCTGCGGCATCCTAGCAGAGTAAATTCACGGCGTCTTTCAAAGTAACATAAACTCGAACAGTGCGCTCCTCAACCTCTGAGTGTTCTTACTTCCTAAAACGCACCATCCCCGCCCCTGCCCTGCAGCCCTGAGTGTGGATCACTCCTACTAGCAGCAGCAGCAGCAGCAACATCACCACCGCCCGGAACATGAGTAACCCCTCTTCACAAATTCACAGACGCGCACTAAACAAGGCATGTAATACTTCCATTGGACAGCAGGTGGCGCGTTGGTTTTTTCTATTAGTGGTACCCCTTGATGACTGAATTAATAATGTTTCCGAGGCCCCTCCAATAATGGTGCAGAAAAAAACCTTCCTAACCGATGCCGTCTGTCAATGCAGGCAATTAAAAAAGGGCCACGTCACTTAGCCTTTACTTCATTAAACATTGTGCAACAAATGAGAGAACACGTGCTGGTTATGTTAAAGGAGCCCAGTACGCAGAAGTTCCAAAACAACATTCTTGGAAAGGTATTTAAAAGTTTAGCAACATTTTATTTTTCCTTTCAGAAAAATATGACCTACCGGTATTTTTTAATTTTGTAATGTCCTGCACTCCACCAGCTGGTCAGTCCTATGCATCACACGCAAGTGTTTGTGTATGTCTTATACATGTCCTGGGGTGGCCTGCTGTCTGCTGTAGTGTACTGAAGTACCTCTCGTTGGACCCGGAGGGGGGGTGAGAGGCCCTTCCGAGGTGGGTCAGACCTGAAAAGCAGCTGGAGTTACAGACAATGCAGGACACACCCTTAATGAGTGATACGGCCAGGTTATGCAGCCTGCAGATCTAGACATGTCTACAGTGGAGCGAGCTGTGTAGGAATGTTCTTTAAAATATATTTTCATTACAAGGCTAATTTTAAGTTAGATTTTTTTTCTGAACTGTATCATCTTACAATTCCAGGATGTCTTTGTTATTAAAACCTATTTTGACTACTGTCATAAAAGAATGTATTTCATTGCCTGTGCAAGTTTATTTAAAATCAGCGCTGAGAGTTTCTGTGAGATTGTTATTGCATGTGACCAGTTTTTTTTTCTTTTTAAAGTTTATGTTCACAAAATGTTCTCTTTTTAAAATTATTTTAGGTTAAACTGCTTCGAAAACGAGTTGAAACTAATAAACCTAATTACATTGTTTTTAATTTGCAACTGTAACTGTGCTTGTACAACTGTAGCTTTGTAATTCTGTTATAGCGTCCATCGGCCAGGAGAGGGCAGTCTGCAGTGACAACCCGCACCCACAAAAAAAACCCAAACTAATTCAACTCTGTTTTGTGAAAGCCAGTGCTTCAGTGCAGAAGGGATGTGCTCAGCATTATGCACTGATATTATTGAATTTAAGAGCACATGGGTTTTGTCATTCCTCATTGGCTTCATGGCCGTATCAATCCATTGTGTATTGTCTATTTTCCCTCCCTTTGCCAGCCTATGTCTAGGGCTGCTGTGTAACCCATACAGGTATATTACAGCTCTATTGTTTTATTAACAGACATGTTTTTTAAATAAATAAAAAAAACCACAAATTCTCAGTAATTTAACACACATGTTCAAATGGGGCCAAGTTTAGAAAATTTATTTTTTTAAACAAAAGTTCACAAAGTAAATTACCAAAGTACTCGTTGTCGAGTTAACCCCCCCCCAAAAAAAACAAGTTATAATAAAAAGATTATATTAAACTTTAATGACAGTCGCTTGTCATGACTCCATCATGCAACACACTACATACAAACCTTAGGCAACCTGTGCCATGGATCGTTCTGAACAGCACGTAAAATATTAGCAACAATGACATGAAAGTGAAAAGGTGACCTCGTCAAGGCATTTGTTACAAAACCCAAAGTGCTTTAAAAAGAAAAAGATCTGTCCTTTATTTATTAAAACAGAATAATAATAAGATGTCACAGCCAATGGAATAATATTCGTGTGGACATTCCCAATACAGTACCCATACTATAGAGGGCAATGGTACAGGTCCTGTTTCTAATTGGAATTCGATACCACATGTGGTTTATTTGGACACTCAGCTGGAATATCAGCGCTGGTACTCGGGTGATTAGTGGAACCATTACCAGGCTGGATCACAAACGACTGCTGACTCCAGCTGTGGCTCCTCACTGATATGGCTTATAGGAAGAGGGAGGGATGGCTATGCTGGGGTTATATACAGTGAGTGTTTCACTCAGCTCAGCAGCCCAGCCAGTCAGATTTCACACTTCCCACTTTCACAATCTTCAGATTGGTGTCATCCATCTTGAGATAGTACCAGTCCTTAAAGAAGTAGGTGAAACCTGGACCACAAGGAAAGAGACAGAGTTACAAAAACCGAACAGGGCTTTATTTGAGAGGATTGCTGTTATTATTACTGCATTTTCTATTGAAAAAATAATGCAATATATACCATAAATGAATATTGCAAAAGTAAGTCAGCAGCAGTTAATTGAGTATATAAAACATTAATAAATTAAATAGGTCATTTATACAAAGACATATAATTACTAAAAACAGCAGTCCTCAATTAAAACAGTAAATTAATAAAATTGTTTCATGAAACTAAACAAACTTTTTTTTCTTCAAAATAACTTGTAGCATTGGGCATATATTTATAGCATATATAGTATTAATACCTAATATTCATATCTGGTATTCATATCACACAAGGTGCCCTTCCTTGATCTTTCTATGTTTACCTTTGCATATAAACTTTTACAGAATCAAAACACACAATCAAAAATATAAGGTAAAACACAGACAAGCGTTCTGCTAGTGCCTTCACCAGTGTATAAGGGCTATAATATCTTGATTGTGTCTCCTGAAAAACGTAATAAGAAAACCAAGCTTCATTGAGATTTTTTATTTCTAAACACTCCTGCTATGCACTGCTGGGTTTGCTTCTAACAAGTTGATTAACAGGTCGACACAGGCCGCTTTGTAAAGCAGCACAGGCATGCTCGATTAACTACTGCTTTGCTCGGGAGGTGAAACAATACTGAGAAAGAAACGTAGGCCCCGTGAATCTCGACCAATACCTCACACAATTACAAATGCTTGTAAACGTTGGAAAGCGACTCGAAGTAGCCGTCTTGAAGATCTTGTTGTTTTCGGGGGCACAGTGCCAGACTTAATGAGGGGGTTGGCTGCCTTCCTCTAACCACTAGAAATGTATGTCTCCAGGAAGTCTCCAAGCAGACAGCAACACTCCAGCTAGCCTCCAAGCCCTGCTTTGTGCGGAGCTCACCCCACACCCAGCTTACCATCGCCATTAAACTGGAAGGCAGCGTCTAGACTGTCCGGCACTCCATTCCAGGCGTCTGCAATGAGCTTGGGGAAGCCAGGGTCCATCTTCTTCTTCACCTCGTTGTATCTGAAAGAGATCAGGAGGAGACGAGGCGTTCTACATAGGTTCTACATATGCCACAAGATACTGCCCACCTCTTAGATAAAACAAATACATATGGAACATACTATTAAAGGAGTGTGATTCCCTGCTTTATATTGTAAAATGATTTTTTTTTTTTAATGAATAAATAAAGCTCACCTCCAGAACTTATCCCCTGCAAAGAGGTAGGTCTTCTTGTTCTTCTGGAAGGAGAAAGCTGCATCAACACGGTCCAGATCAGCAGGCAGCCCCAGAGAGGAGATCTTCTTCGGATGCCCTCTCTCCAGATTGCTGGCTGAATAGACCCAGTACTTATTCCCTGCAGGAGAAAACACATTCTGAATCACCGGTACAGCTTCATCAGGGACCAGGCCACTGGGGAAGCAATGAAAAGTGGTAGGAAGCAATAGCAGAAAAGGAAAATGATGGCACTGTTAACTTTGCTTCAACAGGGGGAGCGGGTACAGACTAGGAGGGGCAATTCAGCAAAATGCTTTTCCACGGTCAGCAACAACGGGTCTGTATCTTGTGAAAGCTTCTCAACCAAATACAGGCGAGCAAGGTTATCTTTGAAAAAAATAAAACTAATTTAAAACGGAATGAAACTAGCAAAAAGTACTCTGAATATTAAATTAAATGCTCCTCCTGCAACAGTTTTTTTTTTTGTTGCTAGTTTTATACAGTTGTATTCCTCTCCCGGGTACTTGCTTCTAAAGCACGTGAACCTCACACAGTACCTGAGAAGAACACAGTCTTCTCGTCCTGAGGGATCTCATACACGGCATCGATGGTTTCTGGCAGCTCGGACCAGAAGGTGGCCACGAGCATGGGGCCTGTGGGCTTTCCCCTGGGATTGGTGGTCCTCCACAGGAATCTGAAAGAAAGAAAATCACAATGAACCGATTCATCGGCACATCTGTTTCTCTTCACTGTCGGCACGGAGGAGCCAAAAGTGCAGACTTGTAATTGCCTGCCTTTTTTACACACTGGGCTTAAAACAATCCAGTCTTTAGCAGACCTACTTTCTATTAGAAAAGGCTGGGAAGTACTGTAAGCAAGTGGTCGGGGTGCTCTGGTGCACTAACTTCCAGCAGGAGTCAATATCCTCCAGCTGTAAAGACTCTGCTGCCAAACATTTTAAAAGCATTTAAATGTATCTAACTGCGATACAGTGTTACCCAGAACTTCAGCCTGTTTGGCGGTCAGGACTCCTGTGCTTGAAAGAGAACAGTTTCCCTCGAAGGAGAAGCACAGTGTTAATGGGGGGGGGGCAGTCAGAGGCATGTTTTCATTCAGCAGCACCAAGCAATACAGCACTGGTGAAGAAAAAAAAAAATAGCAAATATATTAAATGATTACTTTTCAAAGGTTTTTACAAAGGAGGATACGGACAACATGCCCCACAGGCAGAAGTGTTAAAGGGACTAGGAGCTCTTAAAATGAACAAATCCCCTGGGCCGGATGAGATCCTCCCAATAGTACTCAAAGAAATGAAAGAAGTTATTTACAAACCGCTAACCAAGATCATGCAACAGTCTCTTGACACAGCGGTTGTACCGAAAATTGCAAATGTAATACCGATCCACAAAAAGGGAGACAAAACCGAACCAGGTAACTACAGACCAATAAGCCTGACTTCTATTATATGTAAACTTATGGAAACTATAATAAGATCAAAACGGAAAATTACCTATATGGTAACAGTATCCTGGGAGACAGTCAACATGGTTTTGGAAAGGGAGATCGTGTCTAACTAACCTGCTTGATTTTTTTGAGGATGCAACATCGACAATGGATAATTGCAAAGCATACAACATGGTTTATTTAGATTTCCAGAAAGCTTTTGACAAAGTCCCGCATAAAAGATTAATTCTCAAACTGAACGCAGTAGGGATTCAAGGAAATGCATGCACATGGATTAGGGAGTGGTTAACATGTAGAAAACAGAAAGTACTGATTAGAGAAAGACCTAGGAGTTTATGTTGACTCAGAAATGTCTTCATCTAGACAATGTGGGGAAGGTATAAAAAAGTCCAACAAGATGCTTGGATATATTGTGAAAAGTGTTGAATTTAAATCAAGGGAAGTAATGTTAAAACTTTACAATGCATTAGTAAGACCTCATCTAGAATATTGTGTTCAGTTCTGGTCACCTCGTTACAAAAAGGATATTGGTGCTCTAGAAAGAGTGCAAACAAGAGCAACCAGAATTATCCCGGGCTTAAAAGGCATGTCGTATGCAGTCAGGCTAAAAGGATTGAATCGATTCAGTCTTGAACAAAGAAGACTACGCGGTGATCTGATTCAAGCATTCAAAATTCTAAAAAGTATTGACAATGTTGACCCAGGGGACTTTTTCGACCTGAAAAAAGAAACAAGGACCAGGGGTCACAAATGGAGATTAGATAAAGGGGCATTCAGAACAGAAAAGAGGAGGCAACTCCCCAGTAATGTTGTTGAAGCTGACACCCTGGGATCATTCAAGAAGCTGCTTGATGAGATTCTGGGCTCAATAAGCTACTAACAACCAAACAAGCAAGATGGGCTGAATAGCCTCCTCTCGTTTGTAACCTTTCTTATGTTCTAAGACTGGGGGTGCACCACAAGGGACCAGCCTATCTATGAAAAGGAACTGCCAACACTCCTGCCGGATGACACTGAAGACCATTGCTAAAGTTCCCATTTTAAACAGGGAGGAACGACAAATAAACCTTCAAAGCCTCCCTACGAAACAGTTTATGAAAGAACACACAGATTTCAAAACCCTGATTTCTCCTCTCGATCCTGTCTCCAGGGACCCGTAGACTTTCTGGTCATCCAGAAAAAACGCAGGGTTTTATTTTCAAATTCCTCTGCGCTCTCAAGAGTGTTAGTCATAGCACTGTTTACCTAGGAAGTGATAGCGTACAGCACAGGCTACAGAGTTCAGCCAAGAAAGAAAGTTGACTGGAGATACTAAAAACAATGGGATCGGTGGTTTTGCAATAACCCAGATTATTTTTTTTATAATGTCTGGTCTCAGTGAGTAAAGAAAGTATCCCAGACTTTATATTAGTTTTGTATATATCACAACACCTTCACTGGACCTACAGGCAGGAGAGGCAAGTATGGTTGCTGTGGTCAGCATCTCACAACCCTTTTAGGGTGATTTGATCTGAAGTACAGAACTGTTTTTCCACACCACTCAAAAACGATGCTCCAGCTGAAACCGGCAATTTGAAGCGCTAAGCCTTGAGAAACCACACAACACACAAGAGGCAGAAGTGGTACTTCATGAATAGAAACTGTAAATCCCCGTAAGAAGTCTGAAGTCTGAACAAAAGCAGGGTCAGTCTGTACAATGAATTCCCTTTGTGTTACCTGTTTTTGAAGAAGAACGTTTCTCCCCTGATCTGGGCCACGCCATCATAGACAATGTCCTCCTGACACAAATCCATGGGGGTGACCGGGCCCTGGGTCGGTGGCAAAGGTTTATCCGTTGGTGCTCCTGTAGCAGACAAACAGATCATCAGATACATCTTGTTTTGCCGGGCGTGACTGGAAATCACAGATTGGAGGAGGCTTGTCTAGAAACGTAGAACTCTGTTGCACAGAGCACTGTTTTACCGTAGAGCTCCTGAATTCCTTTGATGTCATCGTTGGAGAGGCGGAAGTTCTTTGTGTATGTGTACATGGGAGCCATCAAAGCTCCCGGATCATGGGAATGCTCCAGACCCAAGGCATGGCCAAACTCGTGGGCAGCAACCAGGAAGAGACTGTAACCTAGGAAACGAGGTGCAGGAAAACACTGAATACAATTCAAATCTCACTCAATGAAAACAACCTCCTGTTCTTTCAAAAGCAAGTTAAGGATAACAGATCTCACACCATCTCTCTCAGATCTCGACTTCTAAACGGAAGAGCAGACAACATTTTTTTTTAATTGACTATAGAAAGAGATTCACTTTTCTTTCTGCATATAATTCGGACAACGAAAGAAACGCATTAGTTTGTGCGCTGGCAGGCAGCCCATGTTGACTTTGCTGTACCCTGATCAGGGCAGAAGCCCCACTTGCGGTCATCATCGTAGCTGCTCGTGGTCGCACACCACATTTTGCCGTCACTGCGTCCCTCGGAGGTGCAGGAGTCATAGGTCTTTCCCAGGAAGGTGAAGGGGTAGACGCAGGGAGAGCCGTCAGCATTCCCACCAACCGTGGACATGGCTGCAAAGAGAGCACAGGTACCACACATTGCAATTAGAATTAGTGGTGGCAGCTACTGGAAATCATTTGTCTTGCAACGTATGGAGGCTCCATGACTGTAAGAACACTGGGGCTGGGACCCACGGAAGAAGTGGATTTTACACGCAGTGGGTCTGTTTATACTGCAGCAATCCATATAGGTGTACCGTGGGTCTAACAGTTTCACAGTTTTCCTATCATTTTTTTTTTTATTACCAATTATTTGCATTATTTTATTACCAATTATTTGCATTATTTTCTCCCAATTTAGAATGTCAATTACTTTTAGGCTCAGCTCAGACTCGGAAGGGGCGAAAACGAACACATGCTGTCCTCCAAAGCGTGTGCCATTAGCCGCCTGCTTCTTTACATACTGCAGACTCACCATGCAGCCACCCAGAGCTACAGTGTCGGAGGACAACGCAACTCTGGGCAGCTTAAAGGCAAGCCTGCAGGCGCCTGGGCAGACCACAGGGGTCGCTGGTGCGCGGTGAGCCGAGGACACCCTGGCTGACCTCACCCCGCCCCTCCTCCCCCCCCCCGGGGGCGCTCAGCCAATTGTGCGCTGCCCCCTAAGAACTCCCGTCTACGGTCGGCAATGGAATAGCCTGGACTCGAACCGGTGACATCCAGGCTATACGGCGCATCCTGCACTCCATGCGGAGCGCCTTTACCGGATGCGCCACTCGGGAGCCCCTCATCAGTCATTTTAACGTAGATACATTACAAAAGAGAACAGCAACAGGATGAGCTGAATAGTTGACCTGGTTTCTAGTATCAGAAAAGTATTAAAAAGAAGGGTACTTTGTGAAATACAGTAATCTCTAACGAGTCTGTTTCTTGTATTTTTGTCTTTAAAAAATAAAAAAAAACGCCAGGTTCGGTCCTATTGTTAATGTTATTTTGAATGGTATTCAGAGTCATCATTATCAAAATCTCTGGGGACAGTGGATCTGAACCCACAATTAGGTGCACATCCTCTAATTCCATTGTAACATCTGGAGAATGCTGCTGACGCCAAGCACTGAACAAAAGAGCCCTTTGTAACAAACTCTGCTGCTGCGTTCCCAAAACGAGAGGCAGCAGTCGCTTGGTAATGTCCTCGAGTCTGGAGAATCAGCAGCACTGCAGGGCTGGACACGAACTCAAAACACTGGAAACAGCAGCTCCGCTGGGACCCTCCAGTGAGGATCGTTAATGATAATCCGTATGATTAGAACAAAAATCTCTGCTGGAAATCTCAGCCGCCTTTCTTTGTCCCTTTCGAACGCAAGTTGTTTATAAGGGTAAGGGACAAATAAAACTCACAAACTGCCAGCAGCAGGGTGGAGGAGCCATTACACAAGTGTCCCATAGTAAATGCATAGCAAAGTGTAATAAAGCACAGCGAAAGCAGGGTAACGCATCGGTAAGCACTGTAAAGAATAGCAGTGTATGGTAAAGCATATTGATACATATAAACGATGTTAAATGTTTAGTATAACTATGAGAAACGCATGGCAAAGCTGCAAAAATACAGTGCAAAATGACTGTGGTTATCTTTTATAAGGGAGACTCTTTTCTGTCCTTGTTCTTTAATAATAAAGGACAACTGTGTTCATTGTTAAAAACTGAACTGCCTACACCCTACAATCCAGGCAGAGACCTTTTCATCTAACATGTCTTGTCTCAAGTATTTTAAAAATGGAAACGAGTTCAACAGCTGCCGTAACATATGAAAATCCTCTACTTTCCCAGCGTTAATGGCAATTTGGCATGGTGTCGGTCCAGCCGCCATCCAGCGTAAATAGGCCTGTTTGAGCAATGCACCAGAAGCCTTGTAACTGACTCACCCGGAACACTTTTCCTGGCTGCATTTTAATTAGCCACATAAAATGTACACTCATCACTTTTCAGAGACCAGATTGCATACAAGCATGAAGCAAGGCTGCATTCTCAGTGAACTCAAAACAGATGAACGATCTGGCTTGACTGCTTCCTGTTACACTACACTGAGGAGACAGACTTTGCACAATGGAAACACTCCGAGCCAGCGCACCATAAAGTTTAACAGACAGCTATCTTAAAAACATTACAGGCAGAAGTGAGGCTTTCTACTTCAAAGACTTTTATATATCGAAAGACAAGGCACTAACTACCAAGACTCTGCAGGTTATATGGTTGTATATACATGGTCACTTTGCACTGCTGCTGTGAAAAAAAAACACATCTGAAAAAAACGCACAGAAGCAGATAAGATCAGTAATCAAACATTTTGCCTTCAGTGTTGTATGATTTGCTAGGGGTGTGTGTTTAGTATTGAGCTGGACCCTTAAAAATAGTTTACTGCAGTATATTATGGGACTTACATTGTTTAGTAAAGCATAGTAAAGGGTAATAAAACACAGCTAAGGGCAGAAGTATGGTGAACCCTTGTGAAACAATGTGAAGCACGGCTAACACATGGTATATGTTGCACGTGACAAACTGAAACCATGGTAAGAGGGAGGAACTCCTCAAGATGGCAGATAAAAGAGTCAATGCAAATACACTTGGTTGTGTTCGTCTTTAACATGAATCTTGTTGCCGCAGTGTCTTTATCACCACCCAGTACACAGCTACAATGCAGGCTTGACTTCCGCTATAAAGTCTACCAGCAAAGCAGCACACATGCAAAGTCACCTGTCTCTGGACAGAAGCCGTAGGTCTTGTCCTTGTCGTAGTCTTCCGTGGTGCCGCACCAGCGGTAGCCATCAGTCCTCCCCTCCGTGGTGCAGCTCTCGTATTTGGTGCCTTGGAAGTTGAAGGGGAACTTGCAGGCGGCGCCCTCGGCATTGCCTCCCAGAGTGAACAGCACTGAGGAACGAAGCACAGACACAGTTAGGCAAGTGTATAAAATACTGTTTCATGTAAGCTGCACTGCTAACAACAGCCTTGGTACCAGCGATGCCTCTGTAGCAACATATTATCTGAGAAGAAGTATTGTGAAAACTGCTTTCTAGAATCACTGGTTAATAGAATCAACTGTGTATTGTAATTCAAAGTTGCATTCTCATTGCCTTTCAATGGTTTCATTATATAAACTGCTGATTGTGATCAGAGTGAAGGTGTACTAACACGATCATATTAAGATTTTTTTTTTACTGTAAGAGTAGCTTTTATCACTGAGATGGAGTGTTGCTTTACAGCTGTGCAGGCCTCGATACTTCACTAATCCAATCCACAGTGGATCTCACCAACAGAATTCGTTCTGTCGCATTAAAGCACATTTCCATGAAATATGTTTCCCAAACAACAGTAACATGATTATCTTTCATCTTGTAATGTTCCCACTGCAAAGCCGCTGTGTTTACTCAGGCCAAACAAGCTTCGTATTTCATCTAATTGAATTAGGAGCAAAATGGCAAAATGACAGCTTTAGCTTTACAGCTAAAATAAATGGGTTTTCCATTTCTAGGGCAAGCTCTGCTATTTTCTTTTTTCCTAATCTCATCAGGAAATGCCTGTGGTGGTGCACTGAAAATCAAGATGTTTTGACACACACAAAAAAAATCTAAAAAAACCTTGATCACGATACAGAAAGAAAACAAAACCTTACATTTAATTTTAAATCCGTCTCTAACAAACTGTAGTTTAATGAAACTTTGCAGCTGGCAAATCTACAATATCGTGCTGCGCAAATGACTCCTAGATAATCAATCGCACACACACAGCTGCATGCTTACTGACTTCCTTTGCAGCTATTGTTGGGACGCTGGCTGGTAATACTTTAAATATAATTAAAGGTATAGCTTTATATACATTGTGTGAGTAAAGATGAGGGGTTGCAGATATAACCTACGATCCGTTTTTCTGTAATGCTCTAATTTGATCATTGTAATTATAATATTAAATATTAAAAAGCAGATTCTGCTTTTGGCATCTTATCAATGTTATAAATACTCTATTCTAGCAATTGGACACTGATAAACCTGAATGTACTTTGAAATGACATGAATTGCAGCTGAAATGCCACCCCCCTTCCAGCGCCCTTTCACACCCCCCTTGTTGGTTTATCTGGTCAGGTATCAACGCACAAATCCACTCCAAGTCTCATTGGAAATGTTTTCGGCAGCTAGCACAGTGGGGAATGAGCAGGGGAAATGGTGCAATGCAGATTGAGTTAGCGGTCTAAACAGAAACCAGAAAGAGATTCACAGCTTCAGGCTTAAGCTAAGGCAAACAATAACACCTTAATTTATAGGGCGATTCATTTTAGCCACAATATTTTCTGAACAGTCGGCAAGGTATTATATGTATTTATCTCTCAGAGGTGTAACCATGGATTCATCCACCTCATTCTGTGTCTTGCCTGACAAAGCAAAACAGTGTTGAAGAGAAGTGATGTGATCAGACAGCAGTTGCTGATGGAGCAACATTACTTCCAGACGGAATATGAGCGAGACCGAATTTCCAGGCAGATGCTCTAAACACAGGGCTTAGGTTGCTTGGGTTGAGGAAATTTGATTTCTTCTTGTCTTCAGGCAGAATCACATAAAAAATATATACGTTGTGTGTAGGGTGTCTTTTACTATAAAAGGCATGTTTTACACAGTCTGTGCAGCCTGAACCATTCAGTTTAATGTCTGTTCTGCACCAGATGACACCCTTATTAACTTCTTACAAGATACTGCGTAAAACATAAACTCTATTACTGGGTACAAGCCCCATGTGCAATAATATCTGATACAAAGCTGCCCTCAAGTAAACACAAAAGTTATTTTGACTGGAAACATCTATTTGAGTGTGTGTGTGTGTGCGTGCGTGCGTGCGTCTTCTAAATAAACGTTTCAAAACCATCATCCTGGAGACTAAAACAACTTAAGCACTTATAATTTTCAGTCTACAACCACAAACCGGAGCATTGTAAAGCACATTCCTCTGCTTGCTCATGACTAAGGTGCCACTTTTGCTATTACCCTTAAAAACAAAAAAACAAAAACAAAACAAAAAAATCTCTACTCATTTACTGTGGTTGCTCTCTAAAAATGTTAACAGTTTAATTTCCGGTATGGAATTGTAAAGTGCACGCAGTATACATTATTTACAAAAGGACTTGGGAGTACAGCTACTTCAAGACCCTCGTATCAGGGCTTCTACCGAGATCCAAAGCGTTTTAAATGTTTCGCATCACTTACGTTCATGGGGGCAAAATCCGTACTTGGCATCGTCGTCGAAGTTGTAGGTTGTGGAGCACCACAGGAAGCCGTCGTCGCGCCCCTCGGTTGTGCAGGTATTGTACTCCTTCCCCAAGAAGAGGAACGGGAACTTACAGAATTCACCATCCGCGCTTCCATACTTCACTTTCACCACTGCAACCACACGAGAAATCATCATTTTTCATCTACTTTAGGTGAGAACTCTTTTTCCATTTATTCCAACCCCCTCCCCCCACCACACGCTGCTTAACTTTAAAAAAAAGTTAGTATACCATGGAAAAAATCTGTAGAAAAACTTGCCCCCCCCATCCCCCCTGCCCGTATCCCAGCGCTGCTGCAAATCCTGGGTACCTTGTCCTTCGCCGAGGGTCCAGTGTTCATCGTCGTCAAAGTGCGAGTCTCCACCCACGCCTGGGCCAGGGGCAAAGGCATGAGCCAGCAGACCATCCTTCCCATCGAAGGGGTAGCCATCCCCGTGCTCTTCACAACAGCAAGGAAGAGGAAGACACTTTAACACTGTTAGACTACGCACTGCATGAAGCACTATACTACTGTCCTTAACATTAAGAGTACCTGCTGTAACTAAGCCTGGACTGTGGCGGCTGCCTTTAGGAGTGCAGCAGTGGTACAGCGGTAGAAATGACTCTGGTATTTCGGTTATGAACCCTTGTAAAGGTTACCACTGTATTTTATGCAGTTTTCCCACTCTGTGAAGCTGGCCTGCAAGTAGAGGTGGTAAGATATTTATCTGAAGTCAAGGTGAACTGTGTGGTGTGGTCATTCTGAATCTGTCCACAGACAGATGTTAAACTAGTGGAACACTGCCCACCACGCCCTTGTGAACAATCAGGCTTTCACTGATTGGTGGCCTAATATATATATATATATGATGATGATGAGTGGATAACTACCCCAGCGTCCGAAGTTGATCATGATATCAGCTTCCCCGTCCATGATCCTTGTGAATTTCAGCGGCGTCACGTTACTCCACACTTGAAAGGCACGAGCAAAGGCATCATCCACTACCTCTTCATCCAGGTCGGGCGTGTGTCCCAGAATCCTACAGGAGACGACACAAGACAATCATTCTAAAACTCTCCTCTCAGCAGCTGCAAGAAGAGAAGCTCTGAGATACAATCTGCCTCAAAGGAAAACCAAGCTGGATTCGAACCCAGGCTTTCAGAACCAGGGCTTTGCTTTTACTTGAAATGCAGCCATGCAGGGGTAAAGTCCTTTGTGAATATGAAAAGCGATGAGCAATTCTAGAAAGTATACCATCTCCATCACCATCACCATCTCCATCTCAATGTAAAATGAGATACAGGTACAAGTATTCTGACTGCATATTAAATTAACCTTTGAAAGGTCAAACTGAGCAGAAGAACCCAGGGGCATTCTTCACAGTTGAATACTGGGCAGAACCACCCAGGGGCATTCTTCACAGTTGAATTTTCCTTCTTGCATAACAAAGCAGGTCTCAAAAGGTTAAACAACAGAGATCCCATTCGTACACGCCTACCTGTAGGTAATGCCCGTCTTTTCCCACTTGGGCTTCCTGGCAAAGAAGTTATAATTAGCTACGTCTGGAACTCCACAGCGAGGCTTCTTCATCACCTCCACCGTCTTCTGATCAATCTCCCCCGTCTCTGGCAGTGAGAAGAACTTCTGCATGGTCTTCAGGGTGTCCTTGAGCACCATGAGGTTGCATCGGTCTTGTGGGCAACCATAGAACTTGTTCAAATAGTGCTTAAAGAGACAGAGAGGGGGATTAGCAGACTGAAGAGGCTATTCACAGTGAGACACAGGAAATGCAGAGAATGAAGAAAGCAGAGCTTCAAGAGTGAGCTAAAACAAACAAACAAATAAACAAACAACAAACCTCCCTTTACAACAGCGCATACTGCCCACTATGTAGAAAAGCAGGTAGTGGGAGCCAGGTCTGAAACAGCTAATACCACACATTTACAGAGTTAAAGTTAATTTTCATTATTGTTACAAAGTCATATTAATAATCACATATTGAAGGCTTCATTATTTCACTGATATCATGATCTTCAAGATTACTTCCGTTACCATGTCATTTTATTGCGATTAATAGTTTTTGTTTAACGGTTATTGCTTAACTGTTACACAACCCAGAAGTGTGACGTCAGTAGAACCCAAAAATAATGTAGGCGAGCGGCAGTCCAATTACAGACCGCATATAGATATGCAAGTATCACAAACTGTTTAACAAGCTGATGGTACATTGCTAATTAAATAAACACGCGATACTGAATTAAAATAGTTATTAGTTAAAATCCAATTTTAGATTAAGGACCTTTTAAACAAGAACCAATACATAATTATCATAAAAAAAATACAAAAACAATGTAAATATGAAACGTTTAATGCTTGGTCTATCAAAACATTTTTTTTTAAAATTTAAATACACAGATAATAATAATAATGCTAGTTTTTATTTTTCCCTGACCCCGAACCTACACAAAAACACATCTCGTTTCTAAACAACCAGTTTTACAGTAAAGAGTCAGGAAAACTAAAGTTTAAGAAAACTTACCAGTGCAATCTCTTTGTCTGTTTTTGGTTTTTCATCTCCGGGGAACTTTATGATTGGTGAGGGTGCAGCTGAAATTTGCTGCAAAACAAAAAACTGGACGAGGAACACATTTAAAAGGTGTTTAGGCTGAAAAGCGGTCCTCATTTTGTCGAGATTATGTTTTGCCCTTGCTTACTGTAGACGTTTTTCACTGAAGCCCTCTGTTCACTCCAGTCTCTCAGCCACTACAGTATGTTCCTATCTGCACATCCTGCCTCTGATTTCCACAGTCTTTTCCCTTTGCATTAGCAGTTCTTTTGTGCGTTGTTTTAAGTGCATATTACTGCGCAGTCTCCAGTTCCAAGATCTGGGGAACGAGGGAAGCGGCTGGCAGAGATGCAGGAATGCCAATACTTTCTTTAAAAAGTGACGATTTGCTGAAAAAGCAAGCACGCCTCGGGACGTGCTTCAACGAGTGCGGCAGGGCGTTATTATTAACCACGTCTGTGGATGAGGTAACAAAACCTACAACACATTTCACTTATCAAACACTTAACGACGCCTTAGAAGATGGTGGTGTTGTTTTTATTACGATTAAATCCCGATTAAATAATAAAACAACGATTAGATTAGGTGATTACCTTTAGCAGGCGCCGTTTTACAGAATTTACACTTTTCCGTCATTGTCTTTTAATGAAGAAAACCTGCAAATTGCAAGTCCCATATCTTCAATTCAGACCTCTTGTATTAACGACTGTTGTCTGTTTCCCCCCCACTCACCACTTCCCACTCCCCTCTCCCCACTATCCCCCACTCACCTCTCCCCACTCCCCACGATCCCCCACTCGGCAGTGAATTTCATCTCTGGTCGCTCGGTGCATGGTCATGGTAAAGGCTGGTCGCTCAGTGCATTGTCATGGTATAGTCTGGTTGCTCGGTGCATTGTCATGGTATAGGCTGGTCGCTCGGTGCATTGTCATGGTATAGGCTGGTCGCTCGGTGCATTGTCATGGTATATGCTGGTCGCTCGGTGCATGGTCATGGTAAAGGCTGGTCGCTCGGTGCATTGTCATGGTAAAGGCTGGTTGCTCGGTGCATGGTCATGGTAAAGGCTGGTCGCTCGGTGCATTGTCATGGTAAAGGCTGGTTGCTCGGTGTATGGTCATGGTAAAGGCTGGTCGCTCAGTGCATTGTCATGGTATAGGCTGGTCGCTCAGTGCATTGTCATGGTAAATGCTGGTCGCTCGGTGCATTGTCATGGTATAGGCTGGCCGCTCGGTGCATTGTCATGGTAAAGGCTGGTTGCTCGGTGTATGGTCATGGTAAAGGCTGGTCGCTCAGTGCATTGTCATGGTATAGGCTGGTCGCTCAGTGCATTGTCATGGTAAAGGCTGGTCGCTCGGTGCATTGTCATGGTAAATGCTGGTCGCTCGGTGCATTGTCATGGTATAGGCTGGCCGCTCGGTGCATTGTCATGGTATAGGCTGGTCGCTCGGTGCATTGTCATGGTATCGGCTGGTCGCTCAGTGCATTGTCATGGTATTGGCTGGTCGCTCAGTGCATTGTCATGGTAAAGGCTGGTTGCTCCGTGCATTGTCATAGTAAAGGCTGGTCGCTCGGTGGGTGTTCTAGCTGAGATATTATCAAAGTTGGAGTCTCACTGGTAGGTCTATTAGGTTAACCATGCTTTTCATCTCTTTTGTTCTTCCCCTGACTTCTGCACCACTGGCACAAGCCAGCTAATTTGATACGGGTTATGTTTTTGAAATATTCCTTCTGTGTTAGGTAGTTCTTGGATGTGGGCAGCTTGCTATATGGCCTTAGGAAAAATATGATAATCAGTCAAAAGAACATTTCCAAGAACTCTCTCACTTGGATTAAATGCTGAAGGGTAATTAAGAAAGAAGATGCTGTATGGTCTGTGTGTGAGTGTGTGTAAGTATAGCTGTACTTAAAGGACAGCTGTTTGGTCTAAGACCCTCGATGAGCTTGTTGAAAAATGTGTTGCTATGGAAAGAAAATGAAACTTTCTCTGAAAAATCTGGTACTGATTGACTTTTGGCCTCCTGTTTTCCTTGAGATCTTGTTTCAGTAGTTTGCAGTTTTACTTTGTATTTCTTGAGCCTGTATTGTTTGTATTGAGATGAATGCAGGTCGTGGACAGATCTTCTCTCGGTTTCTCTCTGTGACAATGCAGACCTGCACTTCTCACTGTCTAATCCCATTCTGCATGTACATTGAGATTGGGTCTGGGGTTCTGGAATGGAACAAAGGGGCAGTCTAATCCCATTCTGCATGTACATTGAGATTGGGTCTGGGGTTCTGGAATGGAACAAAGGGGCAGTCTAATCCCATTCTGCATGTACATTGAGATTGGGTCTGGGGTTCTGGAATGGAACAAAGGGGCAGTCTAATCCCATTCTGCATGTACATTGAGATTGGGTCTGGGGTTCTGGAATGGAACACAGGGGCAGTCTAATCCCATTCTGAAATGGGAACATTTTAGTTTTCACAAAGCATGAACTCGGGAGTAATTTAAAGATTGCATTTCCAAAGTCTTTTTTATTTTATTTTGTAATTAATAAAATAATTTGATATGCATTAAACTGTTCAAAACTGTTGCTGGCTTCCTTAACAACATCTTAGAACAGATTCATGGATGTCTTTATTTTCTTTTAATTAAAAAAAAAAAAAAAAAAAAACTTTGAAAAAGTTTTGTAATTGGGGCCTTAAATCTTGAAATACAAAATAAAAAAAGATTTTTGTGACCTGTAAATCTTATTAATATACTAGGCTTAAAAAACTATTTTTTCCCTTATGAAAATCACACTATAAGGGCACCGAGAAGCACTTCTGGTAAAATGATCCTTTCTACTGTTTGCTTTCTCTGCCCTCCTTGTGAATTCACAGCCTCTCTGAAGATCTGAACAGCTGATCTAACAGATGCAGGTCACTGCAGCTCCAGGCAGGGTTTGTAAGAAATCAGACTATTAAAATGTTTAGTCTGAGTTGACCTTATCTTTTTTATTTCTTTTTTTTTTTACCAACAAGGGACTACAAAATGTGTTTTAATTTAAAGCCGAACCAGCTGCATGCATGAATCACTTACATTAAGTAATTGCTTTCTGTCTAACCACTGAAGGACAAAATGTGCTAGATTTGCCTAGTTTTGCCTGGATATTTTTGTGCCTGTTTGCCTGCTGATATCAGGTCCATGAAAGTGTGATTGAAGTAATGTTGGACATGGTACTGGTTGTGTGGCTCTTTCAGATGAGCTTGCATTATAAACAGACACAAGAGCGTGCATTACATTTGAGATGATATAATTTAATTGATTAAGTTCAGGCAGTAAGGATCCCCTGGTTGTACAGTGCTGTGGTCATGGGGGTTCAGTCTTGTGGAGCTCCCAGACTCGGAAGGATGAAAGGCTGAGATGTAACCACGGTCTTGATTGAGACACTGCTGTTTTGATACTCCAAGTCCTTGGCACATTCTGTTCTCAGTCTCCGTATGTTTTTCCACAGAACCCGTTTGATCTTTTTGTCTTTTCCTGCTTTATTCATATGGCCTTGTTGCATAGTGACTGGTTGCCTGGGGACATTGATTAAGAGGTGAACATGTTATAATAATACATAGAAATGTTTGGTTCGGAACATATCTTATCACAAAATAACAGATAAACATGAGACATAACTTCTGTCATAATATATGCTGACTCTTTCATATATTCTAAAACTCTTTCATATATTCTATGTTTAAAATTAGATAAAAAAAAATAATAATAATGTAAAAGTCTGTAATCCCACCAAGGTCTGAAGCTGTGTTGGTATAGAGAGCATTGAAAGCAACACTACATTTCTTAGAGATAGTTCTATAATTCCAGGCACAACATTCATGTAAGAATGAAGACTGGCATTGCTTTAACATCCACCAGTTCGTATGCCATGTGTTTAAATTAAACCATCCACGTCATTCATTTTAGGGAAAAAATAAACACCAACGTAAAAGATTGGTATGGCTTTATGTGGTGCAGCTCTGCCATCTAGTGGTTATTATTTGATATTGGTATCCATAAGAAAATAGGACACGTTTTATCAAGTACCACCACTAGGCAAAAGTATGCGTGTGTAATAGCTTCTAATGCTACAGGAATGTAAAGACCTACATTTTGTATTCTGGCTTTAACTGAATGATCTGCAGGCATACGAATGTAAAGTTCTGCGGTACAGACGCACGCAGATTGAAATGGTAAACTTAGATTGGTATGTCAATGCTTCCTGTATCTTATTTTGAGGGTTCTTTCAGACCGGAGTGACTTGACTATTATCTTACAGACCCGTCAGCTGTTATATCACTCTTTAAAATATGAAGTGTCAGCATGATATAGCGGGTAAAATATATCTTAGACCAGATTTTAAAAGGAAAGTAGAGACACATTTTTATATAATTCCATACAACGTCGTATGTAAAATACCAGATCTGAAACTTGACATATTTTGTGTTTGGGAGCGTTGTGGACAGGGTGATATATTCCGGGCTGAGATACATAAACTGAAAAGATTAGCTGGATAACTTTGAAATGCAATTTGAAACTCGGATCAGCAGAACGTCTCTTAGGGGAGAGGACAAAAAAACTTTGTTTATGGTGAGTAAAAAAAAAAAAAAAAAAAAAACAGCATGTAATTGATTTGTCTTTGTTTTCATAAAGCAAGCAACGCATTCACAATTTGAACACCTTGCGCCACATTGTGGATAAACTGAGGTACTGCCACGAAAGTATGCACTAGCGTCACTACGTGTGAGAAAACAGTCGTCCCAGCTTTTAAACAGTTTTCAGACACAGACTATCATGATTGTGACAATGTATAAGACATATAGTTGCTGTTTCTTTTGTCACATTTTTCAAGCAACCTCATGATCTGGTGGCATCTTTTTTTATAACATTGAATGTATTCAGTTTGTCCACATCTATGAATTAAAAAAAAAACTCCCAAATACAATTCTAAAATGAGTAAGAAACTACTGCAGGTTTTGTTAACTTTATTGCGCTAATGTAAATTCGGAGTAATTGGCTTTGAGAATATAGCCCAAACTGATACCAAAAATGAGCAGGTTATTTGCACTACCAGTGTGCAGTATATGCACAGTGAAATGTGTTCAAGATATGAGCAGATATCTGCAATTGTGTTTGTGTAATCACATTTATTTCTTACCCGAAATTAAAAGGATTTTAAACATGCTCAGGGTTTAAGGTACTGTGTCATGAAATATGCAACTGAATCCTAAATGGCTTTTAGTTATCTTTTAAATATTTAAGCATATCTTTAAAATATTAGATTTTCCCCTCTGAAATGTTTTGAACCATGCTGGCTGTGTGCAAGCTGGTGCTAAATAGCTTTTTACTCTAAAAGGTTTACTGAATCGTGTAAGTACACCACAGCAGGCTTACTGGTCTGTGCTTGTGACCTTAATGCTGTGAAAAAGTTTTACAGAACATTTCATTCTCCACGAGTTAACTGTAAATTAAATGAAGGGGTCATTTCAGATATTTCACATGGGTTCTGTGTTAAGATGGCCAGTTACTCTGCCGTGTCATAAGAATGTGTTTATCCTATAAACAAATACCCACATAGAACTATGGTAATGTTAGAACATGAATATAATTTCAGATCTATCCTTTTAAATTCTTATACACTTTTACCACAGGTAAACGTGCACGATAATTATGCATGTTTTAACCATATCTCTCTGGGCTTTACAGTACTTACTGTACCTGTGGTTTCCCATGCTTTCACTGTGCTTTATTACACTTGCTATGCTTTCACTATGGTCAACTTTTGCCTGCAGTTTATTTGTCCAGATAAAAAGTTAATGTAGAGCCCTCTTGTGGTCTCTGCTGGTATTCATGCCTTGAAACATGGTTAAGCAGGACAAATTCATAGTGTCACTGTGGGAAAAGCATGATAATCTTTAAAATGACCATGCAAATTTAGTAAATTTAAAAAAATGTATCTATATTTTTCCTTTTGGAAAGCACTGGAGAAAAAGTTTTCAAATAGTTGGGCACCTTACTCAAGCCAACCAGAAGGGATTACTTAAAAAGTGAAGTTCCCTAAGCAGCTGTGCTCCGGCTCACTGGGATAGGACACCTGCAGGTATGCGCTGTTAATCTGCTTTAGAGCAGAACACAATCTGGGCTAAATATGGTTTGACTTGATGTGTTTCTATAGGAAGAAAAGCTGTACATCATACAGCAAGATCCAATAGCTGTGCCGCTGGCTTTTCTAATCTCTGCAGCAGACTTGTGTGCTGTGCTTCCTTTAACCCCAAGCATGCCATTCATGTGCATTGTTTCACAAGGATAGGGTTGGGCTCCTCTTCTGTGTTGAGATGCTGTTTAGAAGAAATCGTTCTTCTGTATATTCAGCTCAAGGTAGAGTGTCTCACCTTGCACCACTGGAAAGGAGTATAGTGTCACCTACATTATTAATGAAGCACTGTTAAATACATTCTGTAAAAATGCAGGTCTTTTTTTATGTTCTGGTTTACAAAGTGCAAGCTGCAATGCTTATGCTGTTGCCATGTCCTGTCATTTTACAGAATTTGTTACAGTGTTTTATTAATAATTTAGGTGACTCTTTATGTTACGTGTCTCTTAATCACCTTGTAGAAACACTTTAATAAACACAGGTGCTTGTGTTGTTATAATGCAACTACATGCTGAATTACAAAATGATACTGTCAAACGTGTGGTTGTGTATTTACAAACTAATGTAATTAGTGTAAATGAAGATACTTTCATTGAAGGCACTGGATGAACATTGGTCTACCTAAACTAGAATCAAATAGATAGGAGACTACTGTATGAAAAACAAAAGCATCTCTATTTATACAGCTAGAAATCCACTGTAGAGACTCACAATCACAGTTAGATGTTTAAGTTTGATTACATATCATATATTTTTATTATCTCAGTGGCTTATGTAGATCCACCACAGTCTAGATCAGAGGTCTCCCACCCTGGTCCTGGAGAGCCCCTATCCAGCAGGTTTTATAGGTGTTTTTACATCATCAGTGGCTAAAGATCTGGAACACCTGTTAATCTTGACTAATTAAGCCAATAATTGGCTCAATTAAGTAACTGAGAGATTGGTTGAAACGAAAACCAGCAGCCACAGTAGCTCTCCAGGACCAGGGTTGGAGACCCCTGGTCTAGATCAATTGAATGTGTGTTTATATCCAAAAATAAGTTGAAGAGGCATCCGTTTTTGTAACCTTGGTACATGAATGGCCTAGTTAAACCTGGCCTCAGTATCAGTGTGTTGCAGTGAGTTTGAAGCAGTGCTGGGTCACTGACTGTCTCGCTGTGCTGGGTCGCTGACTGCTTCGCTGTGCTGGGTCTCTGTGCTGGGTTGCTGATTGTCTCGCTGTGCTGGGTCTCTGACTGTCTCGCTGTGCTGGGTCTCTGACTGTCTCGCTGTGCTGGGTCTCTGTGCTGGGTCGCTGACTGTCTCGCTGTGCTGGGTCGCTGACTGTCTCACTGTAGCTGGGTCGCTGACTGCTTTTCTGCTGGGTAGCTGACTGCCTCTGCTGGGTCGGTGACTGTCTCGCTGTGCTGGGTCGCTGACTGTCTCGCTGTGCTGGGTCGCTGACTGTCTCACTGTAGCTGGGTCGCTGACTGTGTCTCTGTGCTGGGTCTCTGTGCTGGGTCGCTGACTGTCTCGCTGTGCTGGGTTGCTGACTGTCTCGCTGTGCTGGGTCGCTGACTGTCTCACTGTAGCTGGGTCGCTGACTGTCTCGCTGTGCTGGGTCTCTGACTGTTTCGCTGTGCTGGGTCTCTGTGCTGTGTCACTGACTGCCTCGCTGTGCTGGGTCGCTGACTGCCTCGCTGTGCTGGGTTTCTGTGCTGGGTCGCTGACTGTCTCGCTGTGCTGGGTCGCTGACTGTCTCACAGGAGCTGGGTCGCTGACTGCCTCTCTGCTGGGTCGCTGACTGCCTCTTCTTGGTTGCTGACTGTCTCGCTGTGCTGGGTCGCTGTGCTGTGTTGCTGACTGTCTCACTGTAGCTGGGTCACTGACTGTCTCGCTGTGCTGGGTCGCTGACTGTCTCGCTGTGCTGGGTCGCTGACTGTCTCGCTGTGCTGGGTCTCTGTGCTGTGTTGCTGACTGTCTCACTGTAGCTGGGTCACTGACTGTCTCGCTGTGCTGGGTCGCTGACTGTCTCGCTGTGCTGGGTCGCTGACTGTCTCGCTGTGCTGGGTCTCTGTGCTGGGTCGCTGACTGTCTCGCTGTGCTGGGTCACTGTCTGTCTCGCTGTGCTGGGTCGCTGTGCTGGGTCGCTGTGCTGAGTCGCTGACTGTCTCGCTGTGCTGGTTCGCTGACTACCTCTCTGCTGGGTCGTTGACTGTCTCGCTGTGCTGGGTCACTGACTGTCTCGCTGTGCTGGGTCTCTCTGCTGGGTCACTGACTGTCTCGCTGTGCTGGGTCGCTGACTGTCTCGCTGTGCTGGGTCACTGACTGTCTCGCTGTGCTGGGTCGCTGACTGTCTCGCTGTGCTGGGTCTCTGTGCTGGGTCGCTGACTGTCTCGCTGTGCTGGGTCGCTGACTGTCTCACTGTAGCTGGGTCGCTGACTGCTTTTCTGCTGGGTAGCTGACTGCCTCTGCTGGGTCGGTGACTGTCTCGCTGTGCTGGGTCGCTGACTGTCTCGCTGTGCTGGGTCGCTGACTGTCTCACTGTAGCTGGGTCGCTGACTGTGTCTCTGTGCTGGGTCTCTGTGCTGGGTCGCTGACTGTCTCGCTGTGCTGGGTTGCTGACTGTCTCGCTGTGCTGGGTCGCTGACTGTCTCACTGTAGCTGGGTCGCTGACTGTCTCGCTGTGCTGGGTCTCTGACTGTTTCGCTGTGCTGGGTCTCTGTGCTGTGTCACTGACTGCCTCGCTGTGCTGGGTCGCTGACTGCCTCGCTGTGCTGGGTTTCTGTGCTGGGTCGCTGACTGTCTCGCTGTGCTGGGTCGCTGACTGTCTCACAGGAGCTGGGTCGCTGACTGCCTCTCTGCTGGGTCGCTGACTGCCTCTTCTTGGTTGCTGACTGTCTCGCTGTGCTGGGTCGCTGTGCTGTGTTGCTGACTGTCTCACTGTAGCTGGGTCACTGACTGTCTCGCTGTGCTGGGTCGCTGACTGTCTCGCTGTGCTGGGTCGCTGACTGTCTCGCTGTGCTGGGTCTCTGTGCTGTGTTGCTGACTGTCTCACTGTAGCTGGGTCACTGACTGTCTCGCTGTGCTGGGTCGCTGACTGTCTCGCTGTGCTGGGTCGCTGACTGTCTCGCTGTGCTGGGTCTCTGTGCTGGGTCGCTGACTGTCTCGCTGTGCTGGGTCACTGTCTGTCTCGCTGTGCTGGGTCGCTGTGCTGGGTCGCTGTGCTGAGTCGCTGACTGTCTCGCTGTGCTGGTTCGCTGACTACCTCTCTGCTGGGTCGTTGACTGTCTCGCTGTGCTGGGTCACTGACTGTCTCGCTGTGCTGGGTCTCTCTGCTGGGTCACTGACTGTCTCGCTGTGCTGGGTCGCTGACTGTCTCGCTGTGCTGGGTCACTGACTGTCTCGCTGTGCTGGGTCGCTGACTGTCTCGCTGTGCTGGGTCTCTGTGCTGGGTCGCTGACTGTCTCGCTGTGCTGGGTCACTGTCTGTCTCGCTGTGCTGGGTCACTGTCTGTCTCGCTGTGCTGGGTCGCTGTGCTGGGTCGCTGACTGTCTCGCTGTGCTGGGTCACTGACTGTCTCGCTGTGCTGGGTCGCTGACTGTCTCGCTGTGCTGGGTCGCTGACTGTCTCGCTGTGCTGGGTCACTGACTGTCTCGCTGTGCTGGGTCGCTGACTGTCTCGCTGTGCTGGGTCTCTGTGCTGGGTCGCTGACTGTCTCGCTGTGCTGGGTCACTGACTGTCTCGCTGTGCTGGGTCGCTGACTGTCTCGCTGTGCTGGGTCTCTGTGCTGGGTCGCTGACTGTCTCGCTGTGCTGGGTCACTGTCTGTCTCGCTGTGCTGGGTCACTGTCTGTCTCGCTGTGCTGGGTCGCTGTGCTGGGTCGCTGACTGTCTCGCTGTGCTGGGTCTCTGTGCTGGGTCGCTGACTGTCTCGCTGTGCTGGGTCACTGTCTGTCTCGCTGTGCTGGGTCGCTGTGCTGGGTCGCTGACTGTCTCGCTGTGCTGGGTCGCTGACTGTCTCGCTGTGCTGGGTCACTGACTGTCTCGCTGTGCTGGGTCTCTCTGCTGGGTCGCTGACTGTCTCGCTGTGCTGGGTCACTGACTGTCTCGCTGTGCTGGGTCGCTGTGCTGGGTCGCTGTGCTGGGTCGCTGACTGTCTCGCTGTGCTGGGTCTCTCTGCTGGGTCGCTGACTGTCTCGCTGTGCTGGGTCGCTGACTGTTTTGCTGTGCTGGGTCTCTGTGCTGGGTTGCTGACTGTCTCGCTGTGCTGGGTTGCTGACTGTCTCACTGTAGCTGTAGTGTGAGGTTGTTGCCCAGTTCCTGCTGCCATCTCTTTCATCGTTTAAATAACAGCATTATTTCTGAAAGCAATGTGAATTTTCAGGATATTAAAAAGGACCTTCATGTGAACCAGCGCTCTGCAGCCCCCTCTCTCTCTCTCTCTCTCTCTCTCTCTCTCTCTCTCTCTCTCTCTCTCTCTCTCTCGACTTCATTGTTCTCCAGAATTGCTGCTATAAATTATGCTATCAGCTTACGGGTTTCAGGTATAGAATTCAGGGAAAGTTTCAAAATGAAGTGCATTCTCACTGGGAAAGTGAAGTGGTGACAGGCATGGAGTTATTGAAGAAAGCGCTGGCTGGAATTCCTGTGTGAGAGGTGTGTGCATGTCACCGGTCTGTGTGACGTGGGAATGTGAAGCTCCTTAAGTGGCCCCATTCTTGAAGATAAATGGTTAAAAATTCATTTTGAATGTTAGTAAAAAAATAAATAAATAAATAATAATAATACAAATATGAAAATAGCAAATTTGAACATTTAACATTTATCAGTTGTGACACGCTTGGAAAATCAGAAATGAAGACGAACATACGGCCCTGTACTGCCATACACTGTTATTGTTTTATACCTGTCTAATCTTTTTTTATAACATTCTTTATAACACATTTATAGATGCAAGTTTCTTTTTAGGTCGAAAACTAATGATGATTACATTCAGGGGAAATCAATTTAAAATAATTGATTTGGGGCTTACCCTGACACTGTACAGGGTTTTATAATATAAGGTTGAATATTTAAATAAAAAGTACAGTATAAGTAACATATAGAGTATAAATATATAAATGTTGGAGGATCGGAGGTCAGTCGGAGCATTGATGTTTGCCATGTAGGAATCTGACTTCATACGCTCTGACACGGAGTAAAATAATGTTCTGCAGTAACCTATACCATCAATATGAGAGGAAAAGAGAAGGCTTTGGCTTAATTTATGTGGTTCTCAGAAGAATTATTATTATTCCTAGGATCTTGGCAGCAACATTTGGCCTAAGAAGAAATTAACTTTGTCTCCTCTCTAAGTACTGCAATACATCAAGCTATAATCTTTACCGTAGACGAATCATATTTCATATTATACAAGAAGAATATATTAATTTTTCATATTTTTTTTCCCCTAATTTTTCCTGTCTGACCATCTGTATGTATTAAGTATTAGTAAGATTAATCCTGCGGTCACATTGGAAAGAGAGGCAGGTGTTTTGTGTTATACAAGTATGGATAAATAATGCAAACCGGCATCGAAATATAATCCGGTGCATTATTTTTCTATCTCCGTAATATATCAGGGACATTTGTTACGAGGAATAAAGCTTGGTCCCTGTGTGATTATGACAACAGCATAGGGATTGCACAGGAGTGGCTTGTTGAACGTCACTGATGTATGAAATTACTCTCCATGTTCCCAGATCAGAGTGCTAAGTCATTTAAGAAGTGGTACCCATCCAAAGTGCATCTGCTGACCCACATCGAGTCCCCTGGTAACAAAGCAGGGGTGATTATTTTTCTGAGAACCTGCTGTACTTTATACATGTTGATCCTTAACCCAGCGAGGCTCTGATCCCTGGTACTGCGGTCCAGCGAGGCTCTAATCCCTGGTACTGCGGTCCAGCGAGGCTCTGATCCCTGGCACTGCGGTCCAGCAAGATTCTGATCCCTGGTACTGCGGTTCAGCGAGGCTCTGATCCCTGGTACTGCGGTCCAGCGAGGTTCTGATCCCTAGTGCTGCGGTCCAGCAAGGCTCTGATCCCTGGTACTGCGGTCCAGCGAGGCTCTGATCCCTGGTACTGTGGTCCAGCGAGGCTCTGATCCCTGGTACTGCGGTCCAGCAAGGTTCTGATCCCTGGGACTGCGGTCCAGCGAGGCTCTGATCCCTGGTACTGCGGTCCAGCGAGGCTCTGATCCCTGGTACTGCAGTCCAGCGAGGTTCTGATCCCTGGTACTGCGCTCCAGCGAGGCTCTGATCCGTGGCACTGCGGTCCAGCGAGGCTCTGATCCCTGGTACTGCGGTCCAGCGAGGCTCTGATCCCTGGTACTGCGGTCCAGCGAGGTTCTGATCCCTGGTACTGTGCTCCAGCGAGGCTCTGATCCCTGGTACTGTGCTCCAGCGAGGCTCTGATCCGTGGCACTGCAGTCCAGCGAGGCTCTGATCCCTGGTACTGCGGTCCAGGACAATGTGCAACATGCCATCCCACCCGCTGTGCCTTCATGACCAACTGACTATTCTTATAGTGACCAGCATTTACTCTTTTTAGAGACAGAATATTTAGATACATTGCCAGTGTTGCCTGCATCGGTTTATTTTATTTTATTAAGAAACATCTTGTTTATTATGATGTTGCACATGGGTAAGCATTATAGAATATGCAATGATTACGTACCAGCTCTCAATACACAGTGTTTATTACTGTTGGCCCCTATTTGTGTGTTTTACAGTGTTAGCAGCACAGTGATACATGCATACTAACCTGAGATTTCTGTGATATATGATTTTTAACTCAAACTTGTGGAAGCCAAGTTACTTTAAATGATAAATTACACATGATTTTAATGTTTCTTTAGACTTAATGCATTTTCCATTTCCATTAGTTTATTTTATTATTACTCTTTCCTTGTGTTTTGCTGTGAATAGTCTTTGGCTAGATGTGGAATTGTAACTCATATAGGAGGCTGTGTGGTCCAGTGGTTAAAGAAAAGGGCTTTTAACCAGGAGGTCCCCGGTTCAAATCCCACCTCAGCCACTGACTCATTGTGTGACCCTGAGCAAGTCACTTAATCTTCTTGTGCTCCGTCTTTCGGGTGAGACGTAGTTGTAAGTGACTCTGCAGCTGATGCATAGTTCACACACCCTAGTCTCTGTAAGTCGCCTTGGATAAAGGCGTCTGCTAAATAAATAATAATATTCTATGAAAGCAGAAAAGCACTTCTGTATTTTATGAAAGCTTGAACCACAATACTATGAACAATAATTCAGGGGTTTGTAAGATGTGTTTGTTTCTCATTTTGTGACAATCATCCTTTTAAAAAAAAAAAAAATTAAAGACTGCCTTTCCTAAGAAGACACCTTCAGAAAAATTCCCATGCAGATGCAGAACTCACAGATTCTACACAGAACGTAAAGAAGCCGTCTGAAATGTTGAAGTCTTTTAAAAAGCTTCAGGTTTTATCCAATGAGAATTTAAGATTTCCCCAGTGTACAACTTACATTACCTAACACTGTCATGAAATGAAACTAGCAAAACCTGCAATTAACTTAATTCATGTATAGCAATCACATTTTTAATGTGGTGTAAAAAAAAAATGACATTGTGATTTGTCAAAGTTATTAATTTCATCGTATAATGATACATTTAATGTATGTAGTTCATTTTACATTTCATGTTACCAGGGCGAAGTTCCCGTTGGCTAACTCCATTTCTTGCCTCTTAATAGCGTGGCTTGGTGGCAACAGCAATTTTAACAGCAACAATGAACTCTTTGTCACAATAAGGCATGTTGATTAGATGAGCTCAGTTGGAAAATGAAAATGAATTCTTCAGTCTCTGGAAAGGTGTCATCTTGGATATTGCTGGGTCAGCCTCTAACTGGAAGGGTATGCAAAGTAATTCATCTGCGGCATTATCCCCAATAATGATATATTTCAAGGATTATAAATTGGGATGTTTGCATGGCTGCTGTTTAAATGTTATTTAGAAAGTGATTCAAGTTATTCTGCCCTTTAACCCCCAGTTAGGTTGGTCACCTGTGTGAAATCTTTTATAATAGCAAAAGAGCAATTTGTAACACAGTATAATCACAAAGATAACTATTACAGGGGGACGGGATGTGGGAATGCGCGTTTTCAAATTACATTCTTCTACACAGGACTTAGCAGGTTATTATTTCAACAACAGCGTGAGTGTGGCATATAGAACCGTTGCAAAATGATCAGCATCAGTTATTTTGTTTGTTCCCTGTGCTGGGTTTACAAGAAAGGGCTCGTTTGTAATGTCATTCTACATTTTAGATTGCCTTCAACTGTATTTATTTATTTATTTTGTAATATCCTTGTAATATCAGTCCGTAGATCCTTTCCAATAAGCATTTGCATAATGGCGAAAGAATCAGCCGTGCTAATCTGGAACAATATAATAGCTGGGATATACTGGTTTACCATTAGCGTTAACCGTATTTGCTAGTTTAACATCACACAATCAAAAATAAACTGTAAATGGGGAATACAATGTGATAGAAAAATGTGGCATTGGTTTGCATTGGCTTGTACTACATGTGATTGCTTGTAATAACCTGCTATAGATGTGAACTTCATAGTGACTATTTGCAAGTCGTTGGTTATGCGGAGTGGATCAAGCCTCTACTTTTGAGAAATAAACTTGTACAAATGCTGTAGGTGTATAACCAGCCTGAAGATGTGCACACTCAAACAAGCCCCTAAACATATCAATTTCAAAGAGATTAACAAAATAAATAAATACAATGTTCTGCAACCTGGGTTTCACAGATATACTGGCCAGACTCCCTTGTGAATAAGGATTAGAAAACAGAAATTGTATTAAATAATATTAATTCTCGCCTGTCTTATTAACAGATGTGTGTAAAGCATAGTGGAGAGTCTTAGTCCATGCTAATAAAACAGTTCCGCCAGAATTACTCCCTGAATTAAAATTACATTTAAGTAGCTTATTTTTACATTGCGTTTAAAGCCCGCTACAGTGTGAGCCTACTTGTTAGTTTTTAATTAAATTTGTTTAGAATTGGATTGAGTTATAACCAACTTAACCTGGAGGGTACTTATCTAAATGCAACTGTGGGTGGATGTATTGAAGCAAGCAATAAAAGAGCCATACAAGATTTATTACACCAGACGCTCTGAAAACAAGGGGAAGGGGCTGAATATGCAAACCAAGAGCTTAAGCACTGTGCTAATATATTGCTGTATATCACTCTGGGTATTTTTAACTGCTGTACGGCATATGCTATAGCTGGGGGCCCTTAGATATTCCAGGATAATTGTACTCAGGGAATGTGTGTCTGTATGCAAGTATGCATGTGTGTGCATATGTATGTACTGTCCATGTGTTTGTCCTTGTGCACAATACAATTCATTAACCATTCGTACAAAAGTATAGAAGGCAGTCAACTGGAAATCTCATTAGGAGAAATACAACAGATAAAATTGTCCTTGGCTTTTTTTTTTTTTTACTTTCTGAGCTAATGCACTGATGGCCTGCTAGGGGCGCCCTTTCTCTCCTTCTCCCTCTCCTCTCCAGCACTATTAACAGAATAAACTCCAGTCCACTGCTGTTGCAAAGGCAACAGTGATGTTTAAAAGGGTGGAAATGCCCCCACTGGTTTTATACAAATGTGTTCAGTCTTTCTCGCTATGCGATTTGGCTTGGTTAAAAATGGAAGCAGTGTTATCAGTTTTTTTTCTGAAAGAAAAGCAAGTCATACTGCACAGCATGTCTGGGCTGTTTCCTCCGAGTAACTTTAAACATGAGAAGCTTGCCCGAGCTCTTTCTTTCCTTTTTCTCTGTACGCTGATAAAGCAGCCCTTCTCAGTTTCACAGCAGTCTGCCGTTAATTAGGTCAGCTTATTGGTAGCACATGTTGCCTCAGTAAATGGTTTGTTTTCCTTCACGCAAAAAGGTGGCGAGGAAATCAACAGGCCTTCCATCAAATGCTAACTTCTCCCTGGAACTTCCTGCAGTGAGTCTGCACGTGTGCGCTGGCGTCTGCCTGGTGTGAGTGGAAATAATATGCATGACATCCTCATCTCTGCCAATATCCACCGACGTGGCAGGGATCCAAGATCCCGAGGAATGAAATATCCGGGCTAGACCCAATATCTGTCAGGGCTAATTGTGTGAATAAACAGCGTAAGCAAAAAGAAAGAAATGTAACCTGCTTTAATTCAGTTTTATTGATTTCTCTTCAGGGATTATATTTTGGGCTTTTCATTTGTACAAGTGAGAACCCAAAAGCAGCTGCCATGTTGTTGAAACGATATAATTCTCACACATTCTCTCTTATTGAGGACTTATTGAGGTCTCTTAATGTTTGTTTTTTTGTTAACCTTTGAAAAGACTGCACAGCTTACGAACTACACAGCTCACGGAGGTGACTTTTCATGCATCTGTACTGTTTCACTGAATAATATATATATATATATATTTTACTAATTGTATTAAACATTATGTGCAAAATGTAGAAGTGCTAAAAGAAAAATCTAATGACATTTTTTTTGTTTAGTATTTTGACATTTTGCTGTATTAAGTGTTGCATTGTTACAGATGATAACACTACATGCAAGTACAAAGTGTGGGAATGCATTCATGTAAACAACAAAAATAATAGGGGGCTATTTTGAAAGATTTTTTTTTTTTTAATGAGAAACAGATAAGTAAGAAATAACTACACCCTGTAATAGTTTTTATTGTTTTTTTCAATTGTTAATTTAATTTATGTAAGGATGAAACAGAGACAGTAGCAGGTCTTTGGAAATTAGTGCAGTCTTTTATGGCAAAGATTTAAAAAAAAATCCAACCTTCTAATGTAGTTGGGCGTTTTCACTATTTGCAGGAATCACCAATCTCTGCTTTCTGCCACAGTGAGATCACAGCTGACCCCAGTCTACTACTCCATTTGCTTATATACCTGCCCAGGCATCACATGACCCATCTGGGCAGGTCAAAAGTCAAAAAAAATAAACACAATAAATAAACAAAAAATAAATAATCAATATACATAAATAAATATTAATGTGTACAAATAAAACTGTACATGTTTATATTAATGAAAATAAACAAAAGGAAATTGCATCTTAAACCAAAAATATCATAAAACAAAAACTCAATATGCCATCCATCCATAATCTTCTTGTAATCCTTTTGCAATGTTATCTAACGACAAGAAACAACAAGAAAATTGACTTATTTGCACGTATTTACAAAAATATATGATACATTTCTCCTTTGTTTGATATAAAAATGGGGAGTGGTCATGTGACCTTCAAACAGGCACACAAGCACAGATGGAAGTAGGTAAGTTGTTTTTCCTTATTTTTCTGTTACATGGTTTACTCATTTTGTAACAATATAAGAAAACATAATAATATTGCTGTTTTGTATGCATTTGATTGGAGTGTGTACACCTAAACAGATTAAGAATAGGAAATGAATGAATGATTAACAATGCATGTACATTTTACAACATTACCCCAGTGTACTATTTACATATAGCCACGTGCCAGACTATCAGAGGCAGGCATCCTGTCACAGGTTCTTTAGACACGGAGTTGTACTCTTGAAAAAATGTATTATTGATCTAACTGAAAATAAAGCACATAAAACAGATGACGTTTATATATTGGGATGGTACTCATAACTGTTTGTGATAAATCTAGATGTATCACATTTTGTTTTTGTGTGACTGAGAATAATATTAGAAATCTCTAGAATACCCATCTACCTATTAGGGTTGAGCTTGAGTCTAGATTATTATTCAGATTCATGCCTTATCCAAGTACTCGAACATTCGAATAACATATACTGTTGGGTTCAGAACAGAAGCAAAGATCAGTCAGCAGTTTCCTGATAAAGTGTCCACACCTTGTCGTTTTTAGAGAGGCAGTCAGATATTAAAGCCTACCTGGGGGAACCTGTGCTTGCTTGAAATACTTACTTGTTGATATGTGCATTTTTAATAAAGGTAGCTTTAGCGAGCAAAAAGCAAATACAATAAAGTTGTACAGAGTCCCCTATAAATGAATGTAGAGACGTGTGTCATATTGCACCAGAGTTTGCTTCCCTACACTCCACAGAAAATATCAATGATGGTTGTTTTATGATTTTCATTGCCCCAATGAAAAAGGTCCTTAACATCCATAAATTGGTACCCGTATAAAACATTTACATTTCCAAAAACAGCATCCTAGTCCTGAAACAGTAAATGATATTAAAACGTATATTATTGCGAGTGCTGGTAGTAGAATTTGACGCAGAGGGGGAGGTGTGAATGCGATAGTCTAAGACTGGTGGCGAATTGAATTTTCAAAATGGATGACAATTGGCGGTATGCACAAAATGAGTGTTTTTTTTTGTTTTGTTTTGTTTTACTTGCATAAGATATTTGATGTGATATTGGATTCGGTTATGATCTGTACAGTGGCTCATTCCATCAAATACTCCTTCCAGGGTGGAAATGTGTTGTGATATACAAGCATCGCTGAACTGTAAAATCTGAAAAACACCATTGACACAAGAGTGAAAGACAGCTGTGTAATAGACTGCAGTCAGCCTCTGGAAAAAAACAAAACAAAACACAAGAGCTGAAATTAAAATGAAAACCACAGTGTGACGGGGTACTCCCCGCCCCTGTGTGTATTTTGTATTATTCTGTAGTATTATTATTAAAAATGTATGGTTTGGTGTTTAAAAACACAAACCCATTCCTGTTAGAACACCAAATCCACTTTCCTCTTTCTATTGTCATTGAAACTCTTATTGAAAAACAGTGCAACAGTACAGTCCAATTAAGGGTTACTTCAGGATTCAGCTCATTCGCTATTAATGTAGGATTTACGACATGGTCATTCTGTTCTGCTAATGTAAGGCACTGGTACCTGCAGTATGCTGTGTTCCTCTATTGTACTGTATTATTTACTGCAATTGTGAGAGTGCTTGGACTATCGCAAGGTGTAGTCTGTTGTGAGAGTGCTTGGACTATCACAAGGTGTAGTCTGTTGTGAGAGTGCTTGGACTATCACAAGGTGTAGTCTGTTGTGAGAGTGCTTGGACTATCACAAGGTGTAGTCTGTTGTGAGAGTGCTTGGACTATCACAAGGTGAAGTCTGTTGTGAGAGTGCTTGGACTATCACAAGGTGTAGTCTGTTGTGAGAGTGCTTGGACTATCACAAGGTGTAGTCTGTTGTGAGAGTGCTTGGACTATCACAAGGTGTAGTCTGTTGTGAGAGTGCTTGGACTATCACAAGGTGTAGTCTGTTGTGAGAGTGCTTGGACTATCACAAGGTGTAGTCTGTTGTGAGAGTGCTTGGACTATCACAAGGTGTAGTCTGTTGTGAGAGTGCTTGGACTATCACAAGGTGTAGTCTGTTGTGAGAGTGCTTGGACTATCACAAGGTGTAGTCTGTTGTGAGAGTGCTTGGACTATCACAAGGTGTAGTCTGTTGTGAGAGTGCTTGGACTATCACAAGGTGTAGTCTGTTGTGAGAGTGCTTGGACTATCACAAGGTGTAGTCTGTTGTGAGAGTGCTTGGACTATCACAAGGTGTAGTCTGTTGTGAGAGTGCTTGGACTATCACAAGGTGTAGTCTGTTGTGAGAGTGCTCGGACTATCACAAGGTGTAGTCTGTTGTGAGAGTGCTCGGACTATCACAAGGTGTAGTCTGTTGTGAGAGTGCTCGGACTATCACAAGGTGTAGTCTGTTGTGAGAGTGCTCGGACTATCACAAGGTGTAGTCTGTTGCTTTAAAACCGGTGGCCAGATATGATAATCATAATCTCCGAACTGAAGGTAATTGCTGGTAATAAAGCAGACTGTCCCTGTTCAGAAATATAGACTGTGTTTCAGAAGTATCACTATAAAAGCACATTGTCGCCCATGCATTCACTGTGTAATTACCCCATTTTGAAGATATATTCAGTGTATAGTGTTGTATCCATCATCCCTGTCCCCTTTATCATAGAGAGCGGGGCACTAAATGGACACCTTTTACTCATATACATTTCTATGAAGTCATCAATTGTGAAGAGTCTATCCGTCGTTTGATCTGACAGAGGCAGGCCCATAATGATCAAATTCTGTAGCTTAGAGGGACATATTAGTATTGTAATGTTCCATATTAGCATGTGTTTACTTGCAAACAGTTCTAAAGCAGGAGACGCGATGCAGACCAGAGTGGGCTGCGGGAGCAACCACATTCTATCTATTTTTTTTTTTATGTATATAATAACGAAAAGCAATAATAGAATACTAATGAACAAAAAATATGATTCAAATGAAAAAAAGAACAATTTCGATGAAGTTTGTTTACAGTCTTACAGGTTTAAACATGTTTTTAATTTGTAATTTTTCTTAAGAAGTGCTAATAGTGGGCTGCACTGCAGCTGAAGACGCGGGCCTCATGTATAACAGTGAGAACCCCGGCTTGAAAGGGTTGGTTTGGGGTTTATCTCTGTAAAGCGCTAATACATCACGGTTAAACGCTTTTTAGAGCAGATTTCGAAGAATATACGGTTTCTGTTATTCTGTTTATCTGAACATGTCTGCAACATATTTTCCCAGATGTTTAAAACAAGAAGAGCATTTTGTTTTGTGATTTGACAAGTAACTTACATGAATAAACCGTCTTGTATTTCTTGAAGAATAAAAAAAGACTAATGTTTGTTTTTTTTTCTTCTTATATATATGTTGTGGATTCTTGCCGTAATGCCCGGGCAGTTGGTGAAGTGCCCACAGCCACCCGGGCTGATGGCGAAGAAAGACTTTAGTGCACCCCGTTGTAACAAATGAAAGGCTAATGGAAAGTAACACAACAGTGTTCATCCTCTGGGTATCTACTGCAGTTCTCAATAATAGTTTGTCAGTCGAATAACTTTATTTAATCATTAGACCGACTGAATCGTTTATATTTATTTTTATTTATTTATTTTAATGAAATGCTGAGGCAAATGTCTAATTGTCTGAGATCTGATGTCAACTAATGTTAGACATGAAATAGTATTGTTTGAATGTGTAAAAAAATATTTTCTACAGAACGAAAACTAAACTTTTTATAAAAAAAAGTTTTCATCTGAGTCAAATTGTCATTTATGTTTCTAAATAAGAAAAATACAAACTTTATGCTGTTGATTAATGATTCATTTATATTGCTATGATAAATTAGTTTTGGCGCTACGTTCTTCCTGAGTTTCAGGTAACTATATTTAACTGGGTGGCTTTACGTGTTAAACTTAACTGTGATTATTAGTCTCTTGCTGATATTGAATGATCTCTCATTCAAACAACGCAACTCTGCTCTGAAATTTCTATTATATTACTGCAATAAGAATAGCATTTTATTCTGGACTCATTCCTGTGTCATTTGAAAAAAAAAAAATAATCAAAGAAGCAATTTGTAAAGACAGTAATTGATCATGTTCTCTCCTGAGCAGACAAGTTCTAGTATGTCAGGATTACTCTGAGTACAGATTTATTCAGATGCTGAAGGCAGTTGGATTAAAAACCCTGTGCTCCTGTCCGGAACCCTGAGGGGCTTTTCTTTCTATTGAGGTCAGTGTAGTGGTTTTATTTTAGAAGAATATATATTCACATCTTATTTTCTCAGTTAAAATTGTCAAGATAACCAGTATCTGAAGAGATTAGCGTGTTATTTTTCAATGTAGGCATGCAGGTAGGTGTTGAAAGCTGTGAAAGGTGTTGAAGGTGTCAGCTGTTAAAACAGGTTTGGTTTTTGACCATGACCGTGAAAGATTTTAAATATATTATTATTATTATTATTATTATTATTATTATTATTATTATTATTATTAGTCATTGTAGTAGTATTAGTATTTTTAGTATTATTAATATTTGTATTATTATTATTAGTGTTGTTGCTGTAAGTGTTAAGTCCTAGTTCCCTACTATTCCATTTGCTATCTCATAGTTATACATGCAGTATGTGTTTTTTTTTTAAAAAAATTATCCATTATCATAAGTGCTGGCCTGTGGATTCTGCGAGCATGTCTTTCTTTGTCAGAGCTCCATTTGCCTCTGTAGCTCTCTGATTATTCTGTATAATGTGACACTCACTCACTCACTCGTCACACTTGGTTTAATTCCACTAACACTCCTAATTCTTTTCTGTAATGTTATCCTGTCTCTTCACACCTTCGGAAATTATAAAACTTTGAAAGTTCTTGCTTTTCTGGTTAGCGCTCTGCTCCTGCTCTCATTCCTTTCTAATCTCCATTAATCCCTGAATACACCTGCAATCTTCACAACATCCCTGGGTCTTCCTCTGTATTGGACATTAACATTGTATAATCGGCCCTATTACCTCCACCTCATTCAATATGTTGCTCTGCCTGGTCTTTAATGCATACCATATGGCAAACTAGATAAGATGCATCCTCATTTTAATCCCATTTCCATTTTTGTGTAGACTGTAGAGCTACTTTGGTTACACAACCAAACACCAATGCTGCTGCTGCTCCCCAGCCTCTACCCAAGAACCAGGACTTTTATTTTTATTTTGTGCCCCTGGGCTTCCCCTGTCACCTGCTTAAAAAAAATCTTGCTATCATCATCATCATTTGTGAATGCTGAGCTTTTGGTAGTTCCACAAAATCATTTAAAATCAGGAGAGACGAGGGCCTTTAGTTGCTCTGCTCCCAGCGTTTGGAACTCCGTCCTGAGTCCTATCAGGAATGCTGGGACAGTCCAGTCTTGTAAATCACATTTAAAAACATATTTGTTTGAGTCGGCTTATTCATGAGCTGGATTGATTAGCCAGTGGCGTTTATCTTTTATAGTTCTTTTGTAAAGCGCCCTGGGTTTGTCTGCATGAACGCTATATAAAAGCAAACTGTATTGTATTGTATTGTATTGTATTGTATTGTATTGTATTGTATTCTCGTCTATCACCATGCAAGCAGTTTTCCAATGTATCGGTTGGACTCCCTGTCAAGATCTTTCACAGCAAGCGGGGCTAGGCCAGTGTGCAGAGTGGCTGTGTTTCACCAGACCTGCAGAAGGTGTATTCTTATTGGATTCTTATTGGATTCTTTGAGACTGCTTGACATCCAGGGAGTGGTTCAAGCGTACGATGTGAACAATCTTTCATTGATCGTAGTGGGAATTGACATAGAGTCAATGTATTAATGCCTGTGATCTTTTAATAAGCATCTGCAAACATGTCAATGGAGGAGTTGATCATGCTTGCTGCATCATAAAGTATTGTGTGAAAATGCTAGGAAAATTCAACTGCCTTCTATAATCTCTGCAGAATTCAGATTTTTTTTTTTTATAGTGCCTATGAAAGATACCCAAACTCTTTCTGAAATTCTCAACACCATGTGGCCTTTGTTATGAAAAAAAGACTCTCTGGGTACAAAGCTGGTTCTCGAGACTCGGTGACCTACAGTAGACAACTGCCTCAAAGGACATTACTCATGAAGTTGGCTCTGCTCACTTTCTTATTAGTAGAACAAAAAATAACAGCTCTACTTGAGCACAGATCTTTTCCTTGGTACTAATTAGAAGCCCAATCCATCATGCCACAAAGTTTCTATTCATTTAGGTGATTGGGGACATGACAAATGAATCTGGGAATAAATGGGGTGTCAGACGAGAGCAGGAGATGGATGTGTTCTGCATGGGATGAGTGTAATAAGTACAGTTAATGTTGGCGAGTGGCCAACCCCCCTCTTCATACTGCAGGAGATCCTCCTCAGCGCTGACCAGAGCTAGAGCTCCAATAAATGCTTCCACTAACCTTCCATTTATTAGAAATTGAACACCTTGTCAGAGATGATTCTGTGTTTTCCAAACTGTCACTTTGCCTCCAGGATAGAGACTAATTGAGTATCGCTTAATCGTGGCTGTGTTTTAGAAACCAGGAACCATTTCTTCTCTGGTTGTTCCTCTCGTATGAAGGCATTTACAGAACCACAGCTGTTGATGCTTGATTATACATAGCTGGAACTAAGCTCTTAAAAAAACAAAAATAAATAAAAACTGCAATAAAATAGTGAAAGGATAATTGTCTTAATATGGAACTCTTGGTTTTAGGTTGGTGCATCATTTTACATGTTTTCAGACCGTGTGACAATACATTTTTAGGTAAGTAATTTAGTGTGACCTTTTGTGTTACACTGCCCTCCACTAATACTGGGCCTGATGATTAAATGCAAAACTGGAGATGGGATATTTGTAGCCCAATTATTATTATTTTATTATTATTTATTTCTTAGCAGACGCCCTTATCCAGGGCGACTTACAATCGCAAGCAAATACAAATACATTCAAGTGTTACAATATAAGTCACACAATAAGAACAAGAAATACAATAATTCTCAAGTGTGACAAACCACAATTCAATAATACAGCAGATAATAGTGAAAGTTACATCAGGATATGATTAAATAGCTGGATTACATACAATACATGATATCACCAGTAGTTGATTACATACAATACATGATATCACCAGTAGTTGTTATGAACTAATTCATGGAAAAACTGCTAATTTCCTGGGCATCTTTCATACTATTACTGTTGACTATGTACGAGATAAAATGTGCGAATTTAAACGGGAATTGTGGGTTTTAACAACGTTTTGGCATGACCAGGTGTATTGAACTGTTACAAAGATAAGAAGATGAAATCTCCAGAGGCTGTTGCTTGAGCTGGGAATAAAGAATATCAAATCCTATACTACCACCATACCAAGGCAACGCCAGACAGCGATCAGGGCCAAAGGAGGACACTGGCTAAAGAGACTGGAATATTAAACACAGAGCTGTCCTTTCAGAAAGCAGAGCACAAACAGACATGGCTGAGATGATTGCAATGGTGTACTAGCCAGCTGAAAATGGGAACTGCAGTCACTATTGCTCATGTCAAAGTCCAGGTGTATTTTTAGGCTTGTAGTTGTATGTCATATCTTTTGTGAGGAGCGCCCATCAAAGAGAGAACAACCCGGAATAGGAGAGCCCGGCTGGGCTGGACTGGGTAAGGGCGTGGCCCCGTGGAAACATGGAACTCAATCACAGACATTGCAGAGAGAGCTTCGTAATTCAAAATGCTATAATCGGAGTCCGGGACACAAAAATAACTTCCACATTTCAACAAAATGTAGTTCTTTGTACCTTACCTTCTATTGTAATACATTTAAAACAATGAAATAAACATTCTTCTCATTTTATATCAGTTTAGAGCAAAGGATGCAACACAAAGCTGTTTAAGTTCATCTACTTGTAGTAACTTATTCCGCATTGTAGGATAGTTGCAGATGAGAAAATGCAATCAAACCTAACTGAGATGAATACTATAAAATGTAATAATAAAGATTAATAAGATACTATTCTGAGTACTACTTTGACAGCTGCTTATAACCTGTGGGTTCGAAACGACAAAGGTTTCCTCATCAGACAGGTAATAATTGTAGTACCGTACAACACATTGTCAAGGCCAGTTCATTTCCCAGATGTCTGAAAAAGAATCAGACCAGTTAAAATGTTTAAGATTCAGGTCTTTTGACTGTATTAGCTTACTTTTCTATAACACAGAAACTTTAAAAACTGGAAACAGCTTGATAATGGATCTATTGAAATGCATTGAATTGGAGAGAAAGCAACATGAAAATTAAAAGGGATTTCAGCTTTCAAATGCATTAGAACCCATTAAAAAAAGTTTAACTGACACGCTTAGAGTCTCAAAGCCATCTTTTAAATTGTATTGGCTTATTAACTAGAGCGCTGAAGAGATTTCTTTGTTTTACACACAGTTCATTTCAAAAGGACAGACGAGTAGGAGATGCCGTATGCGCAGATTCAATTTGTCATATTTTACGATGACTCTGAGTTAACACTACTGGTTTGTTTCAGTCATCCTTTTATAAATAATTCTAGCTCTTTCTGCAGGTCTCTCACATATCTTTATTGGTTTGTATTTGTATGTAAATGTATAATTCTGTGTTATAGAGGTGTAATTAGTTGTCACAACAAAACTATATGGAGGCTTTATCCATCCGTGCTGTGCATGACACTGAAGCTGGAAAACAAAACATACCAAATTAGAGCAGAAGCAAAGCCTTCATCTGGTTTCAATTGGTTCACACCCCCTTTCCTGTGGTTCTGATTCCCTCACTGCTTTGTCAAGGAGATACGCCCTGTAATAACTGGCAAGCAATGTACCGTCCTGAAATCTATAAATTCCCTGAAAGTTTTTGAGTGATTGAAGTTTATAAGCTGTTACAAGCACAACCTGTGTGTTCTGTTGAAAGCTTCAGTCACAATGGAAGGCTTGTGTCAGTCTTGGAGCCAATTTTGCAAATCATTTACAAATGCTGCCTATTAAGTGATTACTACAAACTTATAATTACAAGATTAATATGCTAGAAATAACTTGTTGCTTTCAAGGTGATTATTAGCTCAATGTTTATGCAATAATAACACACAAAAGGAATTAGCAGAGATTATGAACCAGTTTTGGTCAGTTACAAGCTACTTTGTGAAAATGTTTTTTTATAGCACACACAATTTCTGCTTTTTTTGTTTGATAGTGTAAAATATACAACAATATTTTATTTAAAGAACCTTGAATGTTATCAATACCGTTAAGCTATTACACCAATGCATAAAACACACACTTGCACATAATTTTGATATCTTTTTTAATATAATCTGCATCCACTTTCTTGAGAGGAAATGCACAGGTATTCAGACAGCAAGTGTTAAAATGAATACCAGAGATTTAACACCAGGTTTCAAGCAAAATAAATGGTACATGGAATTGTATTTACCAGGCAGCTGGTATAGGGGAAGTGATTGGGGGGTATTGCTTCCCTGAGCTGCAGGGTATATAGTCTGTGCCTTTTCAGTGAAAAACTACCTAATGCTTTATAGTCTATAGTTAATATAACTGGCACACTTCCAAAACCTAATTGCAAAAGCAGCGTTTGAGAAAAAAAAAGAAAAGAAAAAAAACATTGAGTTGGTGGTTTTAGAAAAAGGAGCATGATTGCAAATTTTAAAGATGTTAAGTGAACCATCTCACACGCAATCAAAAAGCTCATTGTTGTAAATATTCTAATAATCCGTTACTTGTAATAGGCATATGTCATGTCAATTTTCCAGAATGAATGTGACGAATCTGCATACATACACTATTAGAGTCTGTCCTCTCAGCTCTATTCAAGTGTTTAAATTAAAAATTCCCCATGCCCTTCAGCATATCGAATCTAAAAGCAAGCAAGAGATCATTTTTCTTTCAATTATTGTTTCTTACTTTCGGAAGCAATATCGGAGACAGTTTCCGTATAGATAAACCCTGCTCATGCATGCGTTAAAATTCATCTTGTAAAGCACCTAGTGTTGCCGGGGATGAGATAAACAAATTGAATCCTGAAACATGTCTGTGCTTCAAGCACTGTATGGCGGAAAGAAAAAGGAAAATCCATTTGGCCTTAGGTGGTTATGTGGATAGGAGACAACTTCAGATCTTTTTTTTTAAAGTGGAGATGCATTATGTTTTCCTTTGAGGGGAAAAAAAAACAGATTAAATGATCAGAAACAAAGCTTCCTGAATATCTTTGCAGTTGTTCCCCAGAGCCTCGTTTTTTCCTATTCTTCTCATGATGATAATCAAAAAGAGCTTTTTTAAAATCTTTGTACACCTTGGTTTAAATATCAATAACACAACTCGGTAATATGAAAGTACCCGGGCTTCTGTTTATTACAATGTAACAATGTTGACTGCGTCTATTTAATATAAAACTGACATTTAAATTCCATGTAGTCTTTGGGTATGAATGATTTAAATTAATAACATTTTACTCAAGAGTAAAGCCTCCCTCTGTCTGCGTTTCAGCGCATTGAAGTTTTTGAGGTAGTCAGTTTTTTTCAGAGGAACCAAATTGTGAAGACATCTGTTATGTTATTAATTTCACATAAATCTTAAGCTCCTCAAGGCCTGAAATGAGGCTTCATTCAAGCCGAATTAATGAAACATGATTGTAAAGTCCCTCTCATGGAGGAGCTGTCATACAATATTGAGTTGCTTATAATCACTGAGTAATCTTAGAGGCTGCCAAGGGAGAGCTACTTTAAATCCCTCCAGAAAACAATATCTTGAAAAGATCAGAATCTTAACTATATCCTGCAGGATTAATACCAGATAACAAAAAAAAAAAAAACACATTATGAAAATAATGATGTTTTTTTCTTGGTAAAGGATACAAACATTTCTTGTAATTGAATAGGTCACGGTGGTAAATGTAAATGCTATCAGTTATTATTGTTTGCTACCTGTGCTGGTAATGTTGTGTGTGTGTGTGTTTGTGTAAGCATTCAGGGAGAATCCTTATTTATAAGCACTGTGAGGCACCACTGTGAAACACTGCACTGATAATGCTTTCACACTGGTGTGGTGAGCAAACAGCTGGTAAGGTCGACATCCTGAACGTTATATAGAGGTCGAGACTAGGGCTGCTTTTTCAATCGATTCCATTCCACATTCTATACATCGAGATAAATACTACACCGAACCCCCAGCCTTGCTAGCTGCAGTATTTCTGCCAAAGACAAGCTGTGGTCTTGTTCTTCTTTTCCTGCTTAAGTGTTAACTAGCATCTGATTTGCTGGTCCCATCCTGACTACCAGTGAATCAGCTGTGTAAGTATGCGCTCTCTGTGTATTCGATGTAAACAAAAAGCGTGCCCCCTTGGATCCAGAGCAAGTCGACAAGCTTGTATTCCTGGCAGGCAACATGTAAATAAATTGTGCACATTGAAGAAAACTGACTGTATGTAGTTTGCACATCTTTGGAGTTTCAAAATGAACTGTTAAACCTGGGAATAATGCTGCTTTTTATGTTTTTCCATCTGGGTTTCCATGATTGATAACCACATCTATTCCATGTAAGGACAATCAGTGCCGCCCACAGCTGATAAATCATTTTTATGCCAGTACTCTAGAGTACCACACGCGACGCTATATTACAGTTAATTAACCCTCGCGTTCCATTGTTGTGTACAAGCTTTTACTGAACAGCAATGATATCAAAATCACGTCGGTGGGAGGGAAGCGAAAATATCTGTGGGCGGTACAATCGTCGATATTTTTTTGAACGATTATATTTTGTGTGTCCAATTAATTGATTGCTAGTTGGAGGCTTAACTGACAGCCCTAGTATTATTATTATTATTTATTTCTTAGCAGACGCCCTTATCCAGGGCGACTTACAATTGTTACAAGATATCACATTATTTTTACATACAATTACCCATTTATACAGTTGGGTTTTTACTGGAGCAATCTAGGTAAAGTACCTTGCTCAAGGGTACAGCAGCAGTGTCCCCTACCAGGGATTGAACCCACGACCCTCCGGTCAAGAGTCCAGAGCCCTAACCACTACTCCACACTGCTGCCCAGAGACTGAGGATCGAACCCTGTTCTTTGGGTCCAGGATAACAGAACAATGTGTTGTCTGCTGATCTGAAAGAGCCAGGCTGCATTAGCAGAGCTGACAGACACGTCTTGAGATTACTCAGACACTTCCACTGGTTTCAAGCATATAGCTTTGGAACTCAGTTTCTGGGTTCAGATCCATTTGATACTTTAAAAGCGTCTAAAATATAGAATCCACAGCACATAGAAGAGACCCCATTGAGGATCAGGTTGCTGTTAAATCGGGTCATATCTTCATATCGGTAATCGTATGTCTTCAATACCAAGGAAAAAAAAAAAGGTTCTTCACGTCAAATATTTCGCGGTATTGTAATGATTTGAGTTCCTCTTCCTGTTGCAACATTTTGCAAACTGCCAAGCTTTCTACAACAGCTAATTATTTTTTCAAAATGTTTTAATTAGAAATCTGACACAGCTTGCAGGTTTGTATTATTAGCATGCACCCTGGCAAGTTAGTCAAGAACAAATAAGGTTGTGCAAACATTTCCTACAATGGTGCTGCTTACACATCTCCCGAGAGCCTTCCTACTTTACCCGAAGACTGACAGAAATAGGCTGCCTCACATATCACTTCATTAACGGAGTATAAAAACAACTTGTCACATCCCAGTGATTGCTAAGCTCAGACTCGAGGAGTTCATTGTCTCCCACTGCCTCGAAGTCCTGTTTTGCTCCGCATTTTGAGTGCTGTCTTTAGCCAAGCTGTAGTGGTCACTTGAGATTCCTCTCTGTCTACAGCAGACTCTGGACTCTGTAACCCCTCTTCAGGTAATCCCCACTCTCAAAGGCACTATTGCATTTTTTTTTCCAGAGAAAAGGAGTCGAACTTCTTTAGTGTCTGCTGCGGGTGCTTGATTCTCATTCACCTCTGCAAATCCATGTCAAAATAAACCCAGACCTTTTAAGGCTCCACTCTTTGAAGTGCAGGAACGCAAATCCAAGCACTCCACCACATTTGCAGGCCTGAGAATTAGCAGCGTCCCAGCATTCCCTTTGATGTGTCCCACTGCGCTCCTGTGATAGCAGATAAATCAGATGGAACGCATTCGGGCCCTAGATTAAGATAACGATTTGCTTAATGTGAGGATCGCTGTTTTGAGATGCCTTTACTACAAACGACATTACCGAGCATGAAAGGGATACGAAAGCTTGGACACCTTTTGTGGCATAGCTTGAGTATACAGTATATAATTTTGAACAAATAGAGTTAACGTGAGAAAAAGCAGTAGCTATAGAATTACAAATATCAGCATCAAAAGAGCCAATCAAATCACGTGAAAGTCGCCAAAAGGCATCAACATTTACAGAATTTTAAAAGTAACAGTAACTGCAGACATGTTTTGCCCTGTTTGGGGCTCATCAGTGCAACGTAACTGTGCTCCGACCATTGAAAAGCTCAGGAGAGGAAGTAAATAAATATATAAATCAAAAGGTTTTTTTTTGGATGCACACAAAAGGTTGAAATTATAAAACAGTAACTACCTTTGTTACTGTTTTATAATTTCCTTTTAGAAAAAAAAAGTGTATTCAGAGTCTTTAAATATCACAGTGATGGATCTGGATCTCATGTCAATAGGGGTACCTGAGAAATTGGTCGTGATCTCACTTTGACAGCTTATAATGTGAGTGTGTGTGCATGAGTGAGTGTAAGTGTGTGCGTGCGTGCGTGCCTGTGTGTGGGTGAGTGTGTGTGCATGTGTGAGTGTGAGCGTGTATGAGTGAGTGCGTGTGCATGTATGAGTGCGTGCATATGAGTGTGAGTGCGTGCATTGCGTGTGCATGTGTAAAAATATGACACACCATACAAATAGGAAACAACTTACAAGACTACACTTACAAGGCCCTGTGAAATGTGTTAGTTGATTATTTCTGATTTGGTAATATTATTGGGTGCGTTTTTCTTTTCTGGAAAAAAAACTGATCCAAGAACAGTTTGCAGTGAAGATGTTGGATAATCTGGCCCTTGGTTCTGTTTTGTTTTTGAGGGTATCCTTTGCTCTGCACCAGCAGCCACACTGAGCCTCCTCACACAGCCTCACCAGCTCTCCTCTAGGGGGTGCTAAAGTCATCCAGCACTCTGGTCCTTTCTTTGAGGCTGAACTCTGTTTCCCTGCTGGAGTCAGGCTGAGACACCTGCCACTCAAAGGTCCCTTGATGCAATGATTGTATTCTAGAGGTTCTCAGACCTGTGGGTCCGTTCCAGTGCAGTACATTATTCCAGTCAAGTCCTAAATTAGTTCATTAACCCAGTAACGCTTTACATTAAGTATTTCTAATTACTATGTATTTGCATAGTAGTTATTTAGTAAATGCATCTGTACTTGCACATAATTACAATGTTATTATGCATAGTTACAATGCACTTAATGTGTAAATATTTTTTGTATAAAATATGTAAGTACACAATTGTATCAGAAAAGGGTTAGGGTTAGGTTAGGAGCTTTAAAAAAGGCATGGATGGATTGAATTAATAATAAACAGTTCACCTGCAGTCTGATTTGCTAATAGGGACTGCCAGGACTGGTACCACCATTAAGAAAAATATCTCCAAATGCTTTTGCATACATTTTATATGCATACTTATGAAGACAATGATCTGTTTAGAGATATAAAGATATTTATTATGCAAAATATCGATGGAGTAACAAGCAACAAAGATACTGTGCAAAGTAGTAATTCCCTTCCTTGTTATGTGAGTTAACATATATTGCATGTATATGAGTTCATGTTTGACAGCTAACATACCATCTGTAAAATATAGTATATTGTGGAAGTCCTTTACTTTTTAAAAGCATTTCATTACTAATAGCTTTAACAATGAGAAGAAAAAAGTGGTATATTGAAACATACCAGAAACCCAATTTTTGAGCATAAAGGTTAAAGTAACAGAGTTAATTGTGGCGAGCGCAGTGACACATGTTTTACTAAACTCCCTGTGAACCTCTCCGGTTCAGATTGCTGTGTTTTCATGCTGCCTCGGGGCTGCTGTCGTTTGTGTGAGATTGCTTCGCTGTTTTCTCTTTTATTTTTGGCATTTGACGACAATCAGTAAAATTGTTGGTGTGAGGTAGGGTTTCAGTTCACAGTTGATCTAAATTGCTGCCTCTTAGCGATCAATCTCTAATAACCTGCTTGGTAAGCAGTGAACTATGCAAGGCTCATTCAGGGGAGATGCTATCAGGGGCAGGGAGAGCAGGGTTCAAGGCTCTTAGCGATCAGTCTCTAATAACCTGCCTGGTTAGCAGTGAACTATGCAAGGCTCATTCAGGGGAGATGCTATCAGGAGCAGGGAGAGCAGGGCTCAAGGTCTGGGTTACAACAGTTCAGGTGTCATGAGATAAAGAAGCAAGATTAATGTCCTCTTTGAAAGGCGTATTCTATAGGATTTACTTGCCTTTTGGGGAAATATGTATAAACTTGCTAAGTATCGGGTTAGATGAAGCAAGGTCATTTATTTTTTAAAAACCCAACTCTGAAATGATCTGTGTAATACAATGATGACATATGACTTCCAATTCAGAGCACAATGAATGATGCAATTAAGCAAGCATGGAAAAAAAAAAAATGATCTCAACATCTTGTCTGTTGTTACTGATTTTTAAATGGTTTAGTGTTTTTTTTAATCATTTTTTAATTAATTGCTTCTTTCTTAAGTTACAAAATAAATAATTTAAAAAATGCAGATAAACTTGAAGCCCGAACCAATCAGAAGAATTTATAAAATCTCAAAGTATTTTTAATAATCAAAATGACGACAAAAAAATTACTTAAAACAATACTAATTTTGTTTACCATTACACTGTTCTTAACATGCTATCTTAACAGCAATTGTAAATTAAAATAAACTACTACTCTAAGTGTATTCTACAAATAGAGAGTAAATAAACAATACCGGATGATTATTTGGATAAATGTGTTAACATTTCAATGAACTAGCCTTAGACACAGTGCATGCATACAGTATGCTCACATTTGCAGAATGATCCCAATGCACTAGTACATGATTTTACTGTATCTAAAACATAAGAGCAGACATCGTTAAATGCCGCTTTTCTGCGAAAGCTCAGTCTGTACAGATCCTGTCTACGTTTTCTAAGACAGCTTTGTTTGAGTGGAGACAAAGTCAGAAAAAAAATCAAGAAGTAATCCTTTGTTATTATTGTTTTGCCTTGTGTGTTCTCTAGTTCAGTCTTTGTTTTGTCAGTATCATAGACCGACAGTTTTAACCCGTGGCATGATAGCATAAACATGTTGACAGTAACTCCTTTGTAAACTTTGTTGCCAGTGACATTGATTCAGTAACAAAGAAGTTATTTGAGATGCCTTCCTGGGCAGGTTTAACATTAAAACAGTAATCAGTTGTCAGAATGCCAGTAGATTTAAATGTGAAGGCCACCCATGCTGGGCCCTTACTTATAATCACGTTGGTGACAATGTTTCTGTTAGTGTTGCTTTTTTATCAAGCTTGCTTGGCATTACCAGCAACAAACATAGCCAAGTAGATCTACATTCTTCGGGTGTTAATATGATTAGTTTGGCTGCTATTACAAACTGAAACAGCAAACAAAAAACAACAACAACAAAAAAAAGAAAAATAACGTGAAATAACCTAGAGCGTGAAACATGACGCTTTTGTTCCGCGAGTGTAATTAATACCGTCTTGTTTTTGGAAGGGTTGGCTTTCAGTGCTGCATGTGAATAATTGTGTCTGTCTTTGTATAATTTACCAACAATTAAGTCTTCACAGAATGACAAACATATTGAGCACAGAGGTCGGACTTGATGTGTCAGTCCCTGTCTCGGACAAAACCGAAACCTGATTTGACCTCCGCAGTATTTATTCAGAGTCTACAGCCCTCCCCACTTACTGAAGAGTATCTGAATACATCATTAAATGAGAACCTTGGAGGACAAGGCTTTTGTGTAAGGCATTCTTAGGAATAAATAACAAAGGAACATGATAGAATTGCAATATGAAAACGTGACATTCAAAATACATACTAATTAATGATAATGCATCAAACGGGCTTAGGTTTCTGCACCTCAACACAAATAAACTCTTGCGTAACAAAAGCTGATTGTGGTATAGTGTGGTAAACACACACCGAAGTGTAATAAAGCACATGGTGAAGACTATGTTACAGGAGTAGTGGCAGTTGAATTATACATATTTAGCACAGCACATGTCTATTGAATGAGAGCTGGCTCTGTCTCCTTCTCTTCATTACAAACAGCCTGTTTCGAGGGGGCATCAAAACGCTCCTTATTAGGAGCCCCTTGGAGCTGAGAGGTGGGCTGCCTGTCTCTCAGCACAAGAGGTGAAACTTAAGTCTAGCACACCTGATCAAGGCTCCACTCTGCCTTGCAGGTATTTTCATACAAATGTGTCTTTCATGTGACTGATTGAAGGTCTCAAACCTGCAATAAATGAAACATTTGATCCCCTTGAATCCAAATCGCTTTCTCTTTGATTCCCTCTTAACTCTTTTCCCTTTTACTTTGTTTGAAGCACAGAGTCGGATTTCCTTTTATAAATTGAAAGAATGTGTGTGGGTTTCTTGTGAGAAGCAGTGGTTAGTTGACCAGCATGCTGAAATGGCACAAGGGGGGTGAAATGTTGGTGAGAATTGTCTTTGGGGGGAGCTTAGCACATGGGTCCTTCCTTTCTATGTGATATTTGTTGACTTGGTTAGTCCTGGTTTTCACTGCTTTGTTTTTTAACCTGGTCTACCACAAGGCTGTGTTATGTTTCATTGCTTTAAAGATAGTACGCCCCCAAGGCTGGGGAAATACCTCTTACCACTACTCCAAGTATATGAATAAGTAATAAGTTTCCTACTTTTTTCTATTGCGTTTCATCCCTATACTGTATATTGCATATACATTTATAAAATATTTATTTCGTAAATGCACTGAAGAGCCACGCTAGCACTCCACACACAGAGCCCTTTCACTGCTTGCAATTCACTCCTAATGAAAAGAAAATACAGACAATACAAAAAACATTGAGAATTAGTCCCATTGGACGTAGACTGTACATATAAATGTAGAACAGGTAACCAAAATCTATATTTTATAAAATATACATTTGAGGCATTGTATCTCGTACTGAAATAGCTGCTAAATGAACAGCATGCTACTGTTTGGAACACAATACAATGCTTTTACAGTTTGTGGTGTCTGGTTTTGAGTTTTATTTTAAATATATTAAGGCTTTACAGTATTTAAATCAGAGCGTCAAGAAAACAAAAAGAGCATGTTTTATGATCCCTGCTGCTGTTCTACCCCAGCTCATGGTTCAGTAAGAATAATTGCTATTCAGGGACAGTATCGTCTCCATGTGGGAAGTGCTCTGTATGTAAATATGTCATTGCTTTGTTACAGAGGACAGCAGTTAGGAAAATAAGGGCATTCAATTAACAGTGACATGTTTTAAAGCGGCTGGTATCTAGGGTATAATTTACTTAAATATCATCTCAAACAGTTAAAAAAGAAAAGAAAAAACAGTGTGTTTTTGACAGTCATCGTAGCCCCTGGGACATTTCAAATTTATGGCTGCACTCTGCTTATGACTTAGGGGAATAATCAGCATTTAACAAACCTATAATTCTGCAGCTTCGACTTGAAGACTATTCCTATAGTTTAGCTCCATCCTTTGACAGCCCAAGCCACCCACACATATTCCACTAGCTGCCCTCCCGGCGTAATAATCATGTTGTTATCTCATGGAAACAGATTTATAAAGACAAGACGCTTGCTAAGCAAGGCCGGCGAGGTGACAGAATAAACGGATCTCCTGCCTCCCTCGCCTGTCCTGTGCAGCTGTCATCCCTCGCTGACCCCCAAGAATGCCTCTGATCTCCAGGCTGACACCCTGGCAGGACCCACTGTCATCACCTCACAGATGCCCAGCCTCAGTGGTGGGAGCTGGCTCTGCCTCGCACCTGCCGGTATACAGGTGTCCACTGCTGTTCTCTTCCCCGATGTATTGAACGAGCTGATTTATTTCCAGTTTGCAAAGACGAAACATTCTGGAGGAACAGCTGCCGTTTCTCAGTTGAAAGTCTTAATGTTTTTGACGATACTTTCTAAGTGATTGTTCATCACATTCTCTGTTCGGTAGTGTCTTGCTGCTGTGCTGTACTCGTGAACATTAATGTTTCTGTTTCTTTAATTAATAATGGAGCTGCTGCCTTTGTGTTTATGCATACAGAAGGCCTTATGTGCAAGTCTGCTGTGTTCATTGCTATTTCTCTAATTGGCCTAGAATTGGTAGATTTGTCATACCCATTATCAAGGCCCAAAACCTGCACAGTACAATTTTGAATCCCACAGTAAATATGGTCAAAATATAATGACAAGTATTTATGAAGGATTTGTAAAGGTGGTTACTACTGTGCTCCTAATAACTTGCTCTAGACTTAAAATATACAACTTTGTTTTGCTTTCTGGTATTCCTGTCTACCGAATTTGATATGAGAGTATTTTACAAATCTCTATTTTACTAATCTGTTCAGAATGACACCAGGTTCAATTCTCAAACCAGAATATGTGCAACCGAAAACAAAAACAAGTGTGAAGTTTCAAACAGGCTGAGTCTGCAGTGACAGCTTCTTGCTCTTACTCTGAATGGTGCAGGTTGTACTGAATGGGAATTCTCTGCATGGATGTCCCTGGAGTATTTGCCTCTGGATGAAGCGTATCATACCGGGCATTGCCTGGCATAGGAGTGGAGCCATGGCACTCCAGAGTATCAGAACTGCACTGAAATAAAGAATAAGGTTCATGTGTGAAGTGGTGGTTGCGTTTGAGAAGAGAAGCTGGTGCTCTATCCTTACACAGCCTCACCTTGATAACATTGTGTTCTCACCTGTGGCTCCCTGTCATCCGGCATGCTAATTGAGTGCAAAAAAACAAACAAACAAATAAAAGAAATACCCCATGGCACACAAATGAAAACAGAAGGGGACACGTCAGACACCATTGTAATTCCAGCCAGTGGCACCTGTCTGTCGCTCACGGGATGAAACAAACTTGAAGGTGTCCTTATTAACAAGAAATGTGTTGTCATCAATGCCGCTTGAGCGAGATAAATATTTCAGGCTGTTCCTGTGGCACTGCTCGATCTGCCTCCTGTTTTTGTAAAGTCATTTGGAGCAGTTTGCAGCTCAGACCCAGGCCCTGAGCTATCTGTTACACAAGCAGAGATCAAAGCAGTGTTGGCAAGCATTCCAGGAACACAGAGCCATCCACATGGGCCCTTCGCAGTCCTATTTAACCAGCTGTAGGACAGGAACTGCCTCGCTCTCTATTGACCAGGCTTTGAAAGATTTATGGGCTGCATGTGTCATTAACTTGTGAATGATTGATGCCCCGGTTTGTATTTCAAGAAGTGAAAGGAAAAAGGAGTGCATGACTTTCAAAGATATCTATTCATCTATGCTTTCTTTCTTTCTTGCTTTCTTTCTATCTTTATTTCTTTCTCAATATAGAATATCTGTGTGGGTTAAAGTATGTTGCCTATTTTAATGTGTAAGAATATTTGTCATGCTGAATTTGGTGATTGTAAAAGGAGAGGGCTGTGCAGATTGAGGGGTATGGTGGGGGGGGGGGGGGGGGGGAGTGCTTTGTTCATTCACAAACCAGGTACAGCTGCATGGGTGGGCTTGCACGCTGGTCTGCTGTTACACCCTAACTTGCTGACAAAGAGACCAGCCTCTGTTAAGATAAGACGAGAATTCAGTCTTCCAGCCACATTCATTCTTGCTTCAAAGGCTTTGCCGTGAACAATTGTAGGGGTTTTGTAAATGTACACTTCAGGGCTACAGCGAGCAACTTGCTGGCTTGACTGTTGTGAAGAAGATTTGTATCTCTGCAGCACATGGGCAGTTTCCAAGCCACCTGGAAAATAGCACTGCCAGAATCTTCTATTGCAGAGACGCTTATTGCAACAGATCTAAATACAGCGGCGTGCTTTAACTGTAACTTGTAATACAGAGCGCTAGAGCTTGTTTAGGCGCTTTAAGGAACCGCCGTAGTTTAGACTGTTGAAATTGTCTTGCTGGAAACGGTGAGGATCAATATAGCTTGTCTTGCTGCGCTGCTGGTGGCGGATGTTGAGAGGAGTTCACTAACTCTGTGTAATACTGTACATTGTTCTATTGATTCTGCTTTACTGCTGATCTTTACAACAGCCTGCAGGATGTGGTCTTTAAAAATCTTGATTTCATATAAACCATTATAAACCACACATTGTTCAACAGTTCTACCACCCATTTGCCTGCTGCAAAATAAATTACTTTTCCAAGTCAAAAGCCCCTCATTGAATTGCAGTGTGTTCCTAACTTACAACTGAAACCAACGTTTTTTTTTCCATTGCTTTATATAGGGGGAAATGGCATCCTCATAAGAGGTTACCATGCATTTGCATCTTCCCTATGTCCCCATATAAAGACTAAAAGAGTTTTGTTTTTAATCTGTCCCCATACGAGGTTGCCATGCATGAAAGGGTTAAACTAAATCACAGGATTTGATATACAGTACTTACCGTATGTCCAGCAGATTTGAAGTTTTTTTTTTTCAATTCAGAATTCCCCAGTGGTCCTCCGGTACACAGATATATATTCAGACAGACATGCATGGTTTTGAACATTTCTGTGTGTCTACATAGTAATTAGTCTAGGGAATTTCAAGAGCACTTGTTTTGAAGAAGTGCAAAGTAACAGATGGACATTGAAAAAATACGGGACATTTAAATACACCGTAATCCTGTGTTAGTTTGGGAAATGTGATGAAACAGCTCCGACTACATGTTTTTCATGGAAACCCCCCCCCCCCCCCCCCCCCCTTAATCTGTGCCATGAAACCACTTTGACCTCTGATGAGTTTTTTCTTATTTGTATTTAATGATAATGCTGTAGATATTTAGGTGGTTCTTTATTCTTGTTTCATTATTGCTCTGAATCATATAAAACTTCTATGTACTCAAAGGTTATCTATTACAGGGTCTCTACATTGCCCTTACCTGCATGCCAACCTAAGACACCTATAAAGACCTCCAGAATATCCCAGACTGCAATGTCTCCACTTACGGCCTCTTTTGCAATTGGACTTTGCTAAGACTTTGTCAGTCAGACTTTTGCATTATAACTAAATCTTCCAATACCATAATATAAGACATACCAGCAGGTACTGTATTTTTCTCCTAGACCTGACAGACACGTGTAATGGAAATGGTCAGGAAATTGCTGTGCTAAGATTGTGGCGTTATGTATGAATGAGCAGCTGGGATTATGATCTAGTGCTAATGCAATTCAGGTATTGTTTTCTTGTGCAAAGGAGCCAGCTACAAACATGATTACATACTGTACGAGTTTGTGGCTAAAATATTCTATGAGGAAATGCTTGTTTTAATGGAATTGTCTACGACATGTTTCAAGTTTGGATGACAGCGCAGTGCATATCTAATCATTTTACGTGACGTCCAAACGCATGGCCGCTGCCGCTAGTTTATTTCTTGTCTGTTTCAATTTGAAAACATAACAGCCTCTTTAATTTTCCAATCTACAGCACCTGCATGAATACAGCCTGACTTCCAGTACACGATCAGCCGGTCAGGCTCTGAAACGTTTGATAAATAAGCAAAGACCACAAAGCTCCCTGGCTGATATTAAAACCTCCTATCAGAAAGCTTCGGAGTTTGGAAAGTTAGACATTCGAGGCACTTAACCGGCAGCTTGACTCGCCCCTGACAACATATTCCTGGTAAGAACATAAGACTTGTCTTCTGGCTAACACAGAAGTTCATCTCCAAGTGTCCCTGCTCTTGACATTTTGACACGGGCAGCACATTGACAAATAGCTGGAGTTTTCACCTCGTGTCATACAGCCTGCCTGTACAATGACTTCCCCATTAAATCAGTACAGTTACTATATCTCAGCAGTCACAGGTCTGCTGTCAGGCCAGGATGCTGATTGAGGTCTCTATGGGTGGTTTGTTTGAACAAAAAGGCCTGGAGAGTCCAGTTTTTAGTTTCTTTTAAGGATTTTTTTTCCCCCTCTCAGTTCAGTAACTTGTCAGTTTTATGCGGGCGTACTGTTCCTGAATTATACATTGTAGTGGATAGTATTGCAAGCGCATTACAGGAGGAGAAATGGAGAGAGATAGAGAGAGAACTGCTGAGATCTCAAATAGGTCAATAATATAAATAGGCAAACCTGCTCAAATCAAAGCAGGTCTATTTGAAAAAAGCGATTCATTTTCAATAGATATTTATTTTTATATGCAAGCCTGTGGTGTACATATGTAGGGCATACAGTTCAAATATATGGCTTCATTAAAATACACACACACACACACACACACACACACACAAAACATGAGTATTTAATTTGAAAGAATATTTTCATTTGGTTAGTATTTTCCTATTTGACCTAATGTACATATTAAGATAATAATAATAATAATAATAATAATAATAATAATAATAATAATAATAATAATAATAATAATAATAATGATAATGATAATAATAATAATAATAATAATAATAATAAGCAAAACTGTAAGACTAAATTCTTGTTTGCACTTTGCCTAATTTGCATAGACATGGAAAATAATAATAATAATAATAATAATAATAATAATAATAATAATAATAATAATAATAATAAAAATAATAATAATAATAATTGAAACGTCCTCAATGTACCACCACAGTGATTATGATGATTCCCAAGGTTCAAATCTAATTACAGCTATAGAATTATGAATGTGAAGTGCTCTTTTTTGTAAGTTGAATTTGTTGTAATTCATTTAGAGTTATGCTTTGCATTCGTAATGTCTCACAGTAATTACACACATGGCTGTGTGGTTACAGTGTAATAACACGCTTAATTACACACCACTGGCAGTTGTTGGTATATTTTGTAATTACAATGTTGTGCATTTACAATGTTATTACTATGCCATCACAATGTAATTAGTGCAGTGCATTTAGCATATTATTACTATGCAATGCAATTACTGTGTATTTAGACACAACTGATGTGAAATGTTACCAGGTTTTGCATTCGTCTACTGGGAGAAAGAAAAAATGTTTCTCATGCAATTGGACATCTACATTGCAAATGCAATCGAACATCACTGTATCTTACTACAGTTTACTGCAGATCTCTACAGGACATGTGTTATAATCTGTATCAGTAATATTGTAAATATCTGCAGGTTAACCAAACCTCAGGAGCTCCCTGCACTTTCCCTGCAGTTAAGAAGCGGGTGTTTTTCATTCAGCACGGGGGCAATATGATAGCTGTGTCCAATATCTAGGTTATATAACAGAGTCAACCAAATGTTGGATATTATATGGTACATTATTGATCAAACTCCTTGCCTGCATAACCCCCATCTCACTTTCAGCCTGGCCCAGATTCCCTTCATTTTGCTCCATGTAACGTATGATTAATGCTGATCCCGGGTCCCTGTGAGAGAGAGCTGGGTGTCAGGTAAGGTTTGTCAGCTCAGAAGTATAGATTATTTTATGTTCCCTGAACTTTGTGGCCACGAGAGCACAGTGCTTGATTGTTAAATCTCTCCGCTCATTCCCCGGGGCTATGAAATGCCAGATACATTAAATACCCCCCCCCCTCCCCCTCCAACTCCGTTCCATGCTGTTTGGAGGAAATGGGATCAAAGAAAAAAAAGATGATCCTCATTGGATTTTGTTAAAATATTTATAGGTTAGGGTTGACTGGCTAAATTGAATATCTATGCTGATCTCACTTGCATGTTTAACTTGTGCTTAGGAAAATATGTTTCCTAGGTGATAACCTTTTATGTAGCAGCCTGACTTCATTGAAATGCATAAAGATAAGAATATGTCACACTTCATGGCAATGCTATTCTTGCGTGGCAGCACGATTATTCAAATGATAATTGACCCCCACCTGTAGACGGCTCAAAGTCTGTAGTCAATCATTCCATTTGATGTTAAAATATGTAAAAATACAATTATGTCATTTACATTACAGATCATTTGTGAATGTCAAGTACCTCCGGCAAGCTGTTGGAACACACACAAAAATTCTGGCCTATTATTCTGTGAAAGCTATTTAATAATTTAAACTAGCCGTTAATGTGTAAAACTCTGTGTTTTGTTGGTGTCTTACGCAGTATGCAAGTTTTAAACAGACTATTTAAGATTCTTTTCAGAGACTCATTTTCGTTTAGAATTTCAGCTCCCAGATATTTGAGCAGATTCATGACACTGACTGATGAATCAACGGACCTGATAAAAATGAACAATGCAGACATTATAAAACTGGACAGATAGACGTTTCTCATTTCAATGGTGTGAATGTCTTATACCCTATAGACACAGTCTGCCATTTCTCAAATTTAATAAGAACCTGGATATAAGAATCTGTTATAAATAACCACAAACGCGTCTATAAAACGGTTGTAAATGGTGATGAAAACAACATTAGGCCATTGTTCTTAACAGTAACAGGCTCTACCAGGCACATGTACTATAACTAAGGCATTTATAACCTTGAGGTGAAGCTTTACAATAGTGATGTGTGATTAAAATGTTATTATAATAAACGGCTACTTCTTGTTAATGTTGATGATTTTTTTATAGGTATTTTATAATCAATTAGATCCTTCAACTAAAGTATGGCCTGGGCTCAGAGATTCTTTACTTGTGGTCAAGGTTTTATCTGCTGCAGAGACATGGGTGAGATTTGGGCTGTGCATGGTTAAAAAAATAAATAAAGTCAATCTGAGTAATTCATTTTGTCAATAGAGCTCTCAGTACCTCCTACTGAACTCATCACTCTGCAAGGTGCATTGGATTACAGGTATGGAAAATGGTAAGGTATGGAAAATCTACTGCAGTGAGGAATATCATTATAGAAGGGAAGTATGTGTTTTAATTCAAACTACTGCAATAATTCTCCTTGTCATTTAATAGGAATACATCTTAGATATATCTTGACTAGCCATATAGTATCAACACATATTTGTAGTGTTCTCTATGGAATGTCTGATAGTAATTGCAAGGTAGATCTAGTCAGGCTGCTAGTTTATGCCTGGACCCAAACAGGCTCATGGCACCCTGATTTATACAGTGATATTTGTCTCCCGGAGGCTCCTTGGTTTAAGCCATTATCCTGATTATTCACAATGCATGATGATATCTGCAAGTTCTAATCTGTAAAGCACACTGATGCTGAATTAAAAGAAATGACGAGCGTGACGGAACACATTTTACAGGAAGCATTCAGCTTTTATATGATTTAAAGTAAACAAGTACATTTAAAGAGATGCATACAGAATCCGTGCAGCTCAAGGTAATCACTTTAGAACCTTTTAATTGCAAGTCTGCGGAAAACACGGGTAACAAATTTTCCTCATAATGGAGCAGCAGTTTGTTCTTTTGTAAACAAGCATGTTGTGCTTATTACTGCCGTGCATTTCTTCATTAAGGGTTCATTGCAGAACTTGCTAAATGAAAAGCAGCAAAACCACACAGCCCCATTTCGGCGCTAGGCTGTTTCTAAACCACACAGCCCACTCCTCCACCAGGCTGTTTCTGAACCACACAGCCCCATTCCTCCACCAGGCTGTTTCTAAACCACACAGCCCCATTCCGGCGCTAGGCTGTTTATAAACCACACAGCCCACTCCTCCACCAGGCTGTTTCTGAACCACACAGCCCCATTCCTCCACCAGGCTGTTTCTAAACCACACAGCCCACTCCTCCACCAGGCTGTTTCTGAACCATACAGCCCCATTCCTCCACCAGGCTGTTTCTAAACCACACAGCCCCATTCCGGCACTAGGCTGTTTCTGAACCACACAGCCAACTCCTCCACCAGGCTGTTTCTAAACCACACATCCCACTCTGGCGCCAGGCTGTTTCTAAACCACACAGCCCACTCCGGTGCCAGGCTGTTTCTAAACCACACAGCCCACTCCGGTGCCAGGCTGTTTCTGAACCACACAGCCCCGCTCCAGCGCTAGGCTGTTTCAAGTCTGCAGGTCTCTATTGTTGTTATTATTATTATTATTAGCACTGTTTAATTATGAAATGGCAGCTGTGGAGAATTTGGAATACACTTCCCTTGATAATTAGTTACAGGGCAAAAAATGAAACCCTTTTAACAATGAAGGCTTCATATTTCAAGCTTATAGCTGCTAAAAGGCTGTACTCAGAAAATCAATTTTATTAAAGTCCTCGCTGCACTAAAGGGACTTCTATGCAACTAAGCAATTTTAGAAATACGTCCACAGGCCGCGGCAGTTTTGATTCATGTTAACGGCGTTGCATTCTGACTGTTATCAATATCATCCTCACAGCAGGGTCAGCTCTCATTTTCGACTACCTGGTTTAAATCAAACTCTGCTTAGCACAGTTAATTTCGATTGTTGGTTTATAACCTTTGCTGAATACATAAGGTTCATGAGGAGATTGTCATCCCATTAACTAAAACAGATTAAGGGCAGGAGCTTTCTCTTGTGAGGTATGCCCTCCCAATCACCGCTAATAAAATGAAGCTTTGGTGTCCTAGGGAAGCTTTAGCAATTTCACTTTTCCAGGATGTACCTTTGCCAAATCATAAACAACAGCATAAATGACTATTTACCATAATAACTAAAGAAAATGCATAAAGACTATCATCACTCGATCATTGCACTTGAGCAAAGTGTTCATATTGACTAAAGAAATGATTACGAATTTACAAAGTATTGCAACCACAGTTATCCACAACGGTGCTTTGCATTTGGTACTAGTTTCCTTTGTGAAGAACATGCTGTCTGAATTAGGGTTTGACTCGAGTTCTGGTGGTGAGAAGCAACATGTTGGATTATTCTGAGGAACAACTCAAAAAAAGTAAAAAAAAAAAAAAAAAAAAAAAAAAGGTAAAAAGAAATGCTCTATAGATCGGTCCTGTTTTTGGTCCCACATCAAGGAAAGCACTGTAAAAGATAAATATGGCCTGCAAATGTGAAGATCTAACCGTGCACGTTAAACAAAAACAATTTACACATACGTTTTCAAAACTTTGAGTTAAACCACGTCACTTTGACGTCTTTCACTCCCTCTCTAGCAGGAATGGCTACAGGGTAGATTTACAGTGTTGTGTGTCAGTTGTTGATCACCGCTTGCACCGCTAGGGAGCACGATTAATGCAAGCGACCCACAGCTCTGATATATCTGGATGTCAAGTACCCCAGAGGTTGTTAAGGAGCATGTATATTGGATTGCAAGCCTGCTGTTTAATGTGTTAGCTGCAAACGCACGGCACTATTGAGCTGCAAGACCTGGTTGTAGTTTACTGTTTTGTGAGGCTTTGTAATGTGCAATCTGGGTTAAACAGCTAAGCTATTGCATGGCCCATGGAAATACCGTTCCTTTATTTGTATCTGGCCCTGTGTTCCAGCTCAACTTGGATATACTCGCATGTTGTCATCCTTACTGTATAGAGCCAAAGCTGTCACTCTGCTCCCATATTGCATGTGGATAGAGTGGTCTCTAGAGGTCACTAAAGTTCCACAAGTGACAGATGCAATCACATCGAGGCTCACACAGTTAAATAGATGCAGTGAGACAATAGAAAACCCAGTGAGATAAAAAAAGGGGGGTGGTCAGGGAGGTCAAAAATAATAACAACAACAGAAAATATGACCTTGTCAACAGCCAACATAAAGGAATGATTTCCTAGGCAGGTAAAAAAACAAACAAACAAACAAAAAAAAAAAAAACAGGACGATAAACCCTACTGTCATTTTATGAAACTGTATTTCACTTGTATGTGAAAAAAATAATAAGTGTATCATATTATTATTATTATTTATTATGTATTATTATTATTTATTTCTTAGCAGATGCCCTTATCCAAGGCGACTTACAGTCGTAAACAAAAATACATTTCAAGAATCACAGTACAAGTAATAATACAATTGAGCAAGATAAGTCCTGTAAGTAATAGCCCAGTTAGACATACATACTTGTACCAGGTAGGGTTTTTTTTTTTTTTTTTAAATGTTATATGGCAATTTAAAAATAAGGATTGTAAGTTGTGGTTGTATTGGTTACTTTCAAATATGTATAACTATTTCAAATAAACATAGGATTGTTCAGGAACAACGAATGAGAAAGAGA